>NC_064627.1:958047654-958350684 GCF_023864275.1 Schistocerca cancellata
CAACAGACGGCAGAAATAATAAATGTTGTCTTTGATCTATGATCCACGCTTATTTTAAGCTCGTGGAATAGTAGTTGAAGTAAATATGGTCTCTGGCAACTACTTATCTTTAATTTGTTAATTACAGCGCACAAGCAAATGTTTGGTTTTAACTTTTTATGGAGAGCTATATTCGCTGTTACATAACAGAAATACAAGTGCCATAAACTGAATTACTGGCTTGTGAAGAGAACTGAAATTCGTCACAGAACGTCCTTGTTTTCAGCGAATAAATAGGCTTCGCCAACTACTTCATTTGATGGGTAATCCCCGCAGCGCAAAACTGTGCTTCAACGAGACATTCCAGTTAATTCTGAAAATGAAATATAACTCTATTTTGGCTGCTGTTCTTTCGTCGTACTTGGAGTAAAAGCGAGGTATCAAGATTCAGCAGCGTAATCTATGTATTCCTAGTCCTTTCGAGCTGAATTCTAGTATTCATTTAATCATCGATTCGAAACCAAGCATTTTGTAATGTTTTATAAGTTTGGTGTAGTTCGACCTGTGTTATTAATCTTACCTTTTCTTGAAACACGCATTTGAGTTGAATTTTCTGGAAGGTAAGTACAAGAGCTATTTTCTCCAACGTTTTCAGCACACGTCTTTAATAGTGTCAGGATCTAATGCTACTGCATCAAAAACTAATTCATTAACATTAGACTGAAATGTTAAATCATCGAGATTTTCTTTTTTTGCCCGTTCTTTGCCGCAGTATGTCCATCGCTTCATATATGCGTAAAATTACAGGTACTCAACGTGAAGTGAGAGACGAGTTTTCGGTGAATTTAAAAGTGGAAATAGCTTTGTTTACTTTAATAACTGTCTTCGACAAGTCCACTTTATCTATAAGTTAGATCAGCACTAGTGCCGATGCGTGTTTTGCAATGTGGCGTGTGTATCACATTATGCTGAGCGGAGAGGCAAATGAACTGGATGTTAGCAAGACAAGACTTATCACAGCATGCAAAATGTCGAGAAAGTGAGTTCAGTCTTATACCATTTGTGCTACAGATACAGAATTTCGCACGTATTAAAGTGTTGCTTACATAATTTTTGGATTGAAACTTAGAATGTAGCGCAAAATTTCAGAATGTTTGAATACTCTGCGGACTGCGCAGATCACTTTGAAATATTCTTAACATGAAACTTCCTGGCAGATTAAAACTGTGTGCCCGACCGAGACTCGAACTCGGTCCCGAGTTCGAGTCTCGTTCGGGCACACAGTTTTAATCTGCCAGGAAGTTTCATATCAGCGCACACTCCGCTGCAGAGTGAAAATCTCATTCTATTCTTAACATGTTTTTTGGCTAATTAAATACTTTCGAATATGATGCAAAAAAGAAAAGAATTCAGTGGGTTCGAATGCTTTTGCGCACTCTGTGAAGTTATTTGCTTGTGTGTTGTGTGTTTGCTTATGAAATTTGTTTTGGTAAGTAGTCCTGTGGGAAGCACTGTACTATAACTGGATACTTCTTAGTATAGCAGGATTTTGCAAAAAAGTATGCTACGCTGTGACTGGCTGTAAAATATTTCCCATCAGCGCGATCTTGGATTTTTAAAATTTATCGCCAATGTCCATCTTCAGTCCTTAACTTCATCTTGATGACGCAACTGAAGATGGGTGTGGCTTGAGGAGTCATAATGATGACGTCAAAGATATGAGTGAGATATGAAAAAAATGAATCGCTATCATCATTGTGTCCCTCCTTTCTGCTGGAACCGTAGAACCCACACACTTGTTACCTTATGCAATTTATCGTCCTCCATCGGTAGGCATAGCCAATTTGTATCGCACATTTCGCTGCGTTTTCACCGGGAAACATTGATCGGCATCCTGCCTCTCTCTTTTAGTGGGAGTCAGCAGTGCACTGGATCATTTGCTGTTATTGTGGCAGCAAAGTAAAAACATTTCACTGATATTCGTGTGCATTTTCCAAGGTCATTGGTTGGTGGTTGATCGATTTTGTCTGCAAGTGATGACTAAACAACAAATTTAAAAAACGGTTCCCTTTTTTCCAGTGCTGTGCTTATGCTTATTACTCGTACACAGTTCCAAGGATTGAGACAGTTTGTTGTAGTGTCGCAAAGTGTGAGCCACTCGTGACTTCATATTTTCACTCTTACTACTGCGCAGAAATGTATATAGCTCTTCAAGTATATGCAGTTTAGTGTTAACCATTTTTAAAGATTCTATTATACAGCGGGATTATAACTGAAGTTTCAGCTCCAAAATGCTTTAAAAAAAGTATCGCTACTCAGAATGTCAAATCTGAACCAAATATCATCGAAGGAAAGGGAAACCTTTTGTTTCCCACAAGATTGCGCTGTAATCTTCATAACCTAAAAGCGTTTGGCTACAAATGACAGATGAATCGCAATACCCCATTCCACCCTGAGAGAACATTTGCGAAACCCGCTCGTATCAGTCGCTATCCGGTCGGTCACACAATACGCGCACCACCAGTTACGCCGCCGTGTTTCCTACAGCCGCCACCGCGGCACGAGGTTGCTGCTACCAACAATTACGCCGCTGCCAACGAGACGCAAGCATCCACTCTCTGGAGCTCTAGCGTCGGGTGTACTTAAGTTCGAACGTTCATGCACTGTCCCCATTTTGTGAGTTTGCCGCGTGAATATCATTTACAGACTTCCATAACGAAAAGGGCTCGGCATCTTTCGTGCCTTGCTGCATCAATAACTTTCCTCGTGATGCACAAGCAATGCCGCACAATGTGTCCTTCGTTGCTCTTTGTGGTCTTCTGTTAGTCGGCGAGGAACACAGCGGACACACACCTTTGCGTACCACAACTGGTGCACGAGTGTGTCAGCACTACCAACAGAAACGTTGTTCTACAGCAGCGAAGTTCTTGATTGTGATCCGTCGATCACCTCGGATCAGAGAGTGTCCGCACTGTCCAACACTGCAGGATCACAGCTGTGTGCGGCCGGGCAGGTTTGCGCGATCTTGCTGCGATGTTGACGAATGTCTCGCCCAAAGACTCACCATGTTTTCTTTCATTGCCAGGTCTCCGTAGACATTCTGCAAGCTCCTATGAATATGTGTGTTACTCTGGTTTACCGATAAAAAAAGAAAAGAAAACTGAATGACTCTCTGCTTGGAACGCACCTCCGTTACAGACGTCACTTTGAAGGCTACATATAGTGGCGCCACCTATAGTTGCTGAAGTGGGAATATTACTCGATGTCCCACAATAAATTCCACTTTTATTCGCAGTCAAAATTACTGGATTTCAGGTCCACCTGTTATAGAAACAAATATTTTTAATACAAACCCAAACATGTTTCAGCATCTTTCCGCCATTGTCAGTGGATACTTTTATTCACATCTGTCACTACGGAAAAAAATAAAAACTGTATTATAGTACCCAACGACGAAGGCATGGAGTTGCTAAAACTTGTCTGAGGTTGTATAAGGATCCGTTGTTTATACAGTGTTGTAACCGCGACCGGAAAGGTCGCGGGGTGGCCGAGAAAGCGCGGCGGGACCAAACGGAGAGCGGCCCGGGCACAAACAAACGAACTGAAAGGACGGACACGAAACAACGACGGACGATCGAGAGAGACCTTACGACGACAACACGCAAGAAGCAACGGGGGGACAGAGACAACCAAACGAATTCAAGACGTCCACTAGTAATGAAAGCAAAGAACGGTAAACACCCTGTCTTTTGTCGGGGCGATATGTCAACGATAAGACTCACTGGCTGAGCTTTTTTTTTTTATTGTCATTTTGCACCTCATACAAGGTGGGCTGACAGCGGCAACTTTACTCCGCTCTTCAGCCACAAGCAGTACAATAAGAGAAAAAACCAATCAAGACACAAAAGTAACATAATGGCGGTTAAAAAACAGTGGCCACAATTAAAAAACACAAAAAACATGAAGCCGTTCACACTCGACGAAAAACAAGAAAACTGTCGCCACTGTGTACAAACACTGATGATTTAGACGACACACATGAATGAAGGAGCGTGGGCGGCGGAAACACTGAGTCACAAACACGACGGCACACGCACGAAAGACTGATGGCGATGATCTCTGGCGCGCTAATGTTCACTTAACGTGTGCGAGTCCGGGGACCTGCCAAGAGGGGAAAAGGTGGTGGGGGAAGGAGAGGGGAGAGCAGATATGTCAGTGGTAGAGGAGATGGGGCGTAGGGGAAGCCCAGAGGGCGGAGGGGGAGGGAGGAGGGAGGGAAGGGAGAGAGAAGGGAGAGAGGGTGCCCTGAGGAAAAAACACAGGAAGTGGGAGGGGAGGATCAAAGTTGATAGGAGGGGTAGATGGAGGGGAGTAGGGCATCATCATGGAGGGGGAGCTGGCGGAAGCCACCTTGGGAGAGGGTAAGGAGAGTCGAGAGATGGAGAGCAGGTGGGATGTGGAAATACAGGCGCAGCAGTGGAGGGCGGTGGGAGAGGATGTGAGAGACAAGCGGGTGAGGGCGATCTAGTTTATGGGAGGTGTAGAGGATCCGTATCTGTTCGAGGAAAAGGAGGAGGTGGGGGAACGGAATAAGGTCGTACAGGATCCGTGTGTGGGAGGGGAGACGGATGCGATAGGCGAGGCGAAGAGCATGGCGTTCCAGGATTTGAAAGGATTTCTATAAGGTAGGAGGCGCGGAGATCCAGGCAGGGTGGGCGTAGCAGAGGATAGGGCAGATGTGGGATTTATAGGTGTGAAGGATGGTGGAGGGGTCCAGACCCAATGTACAGCCAGAAAGGAGCTTGAGGAGATGGAGTAGGGAGCGTGCCTTGGCTTGGATTGTCCAGAGATGAGGGGTCCAGGAGAGGCGACAGTCAAGGGTAACGCCAAGGTATTTAAGGGTGGGGGTGAGGGCGATACGACGGCCATAGATGGTGACATAGAAGTCGAGGAGGCGGAAGGAAGGGGTGGTTTTGCCTACAATATCGCCTGGGTTTTGGAAGAATTGACCTTGAGCAACCACTGGTTGCACCAAGCGGTGAACCGGCCAAGATGGGATTAGAGAAGGTGTTGGGAGCGCTGCAGGGTGGGGGCGAGGGCGAGGAAGGCGGTGTCATCGGCACTGGTTGAGCGAGAGGCAGGCGCTCATATACATGATCGGGGGCGCCGCTATTGACCGCTAGGACCACGTGTTCCACTGTGGCGCCCTCACACTAAATGTGGGCCAGGAGGCGCGCGCCGCCACGGCTTACGGCGGGATGGTGCAGAGACCTCTAGGGGTGTTAGACGTCCATGACGTCTGACGCGGATTCAAATACCGTGGCGCGCGGTACCAGATATAGCAGGTGGACCCCAAATCAAATTGTTTCGTGTAATATTTTGTAATTAACAGCTTAATAAAATGTCAGATGTACAGGACTGAGTCACAACGATGCACAGAAATTGAGAATGTTTTGTAAAGGTTTCCGGTATGTACGCTGCATTTTACTATGTAAGAGGTCTTGGATGTCACATGCTTAATCCGTATAAAGCACTAATTAAACAAGATACTTCGATGTAATAAGATAAACACCACCCTCGTAGCTTTAACGCGAAAACTGAGCTGGAGTCTCCAGTGACATGACGAACGAGACTCGTATAAAATTCTGCCGCAGTACCCTACTTCACAACATAGTGTGCACTGATTTCAAGTGTGGATCTAGGGTTTCGCAGGGATCGAATGAAGGGTAGAGACACGGGTCGTAACACATGTGAAATGTAATGTCCACTGTTCAAAGTGCCGTCAGTGCAAACAAGAGGTGACCGAGACGTGTAACCAATGGCACCCCATACCATCACGCCGGGGGATACGCCAATATGGTGATGACGAATACACGCTTCCAATATGCGCTCACCGCGATGTCGCTAAACACGGATGCGACCATCATGATGCTGTAAACAGAACCTGGTTTCATCCGAAACAATAACGTTTTGCCATTCGTGCACCCAGGTTCGTCGTTGAGTACACCATCGAAGGCGCTCCTGTCTGTGATGCAGCGTCAAGGGTAACCGCAGCCATGGTCTCTGAGCTGATAGTCCATGCTGCTGCAAACGTCGTCGAACTGTTCGTGCAGATGGTTGTTGTCTTGCAAACGTCCCCATCTGTCGACTCAGGGATCAAGACGTGGCTGCACGATCCGTTACAACCATGCGGATAAGATGCCTGTCATATCGACTGCTAGTATTACGAGGCCGTTGGGATGCAGCACGGCTTTCCGTATTACCCTCCTGAACCTACCGATTCCATATCCTGCTAACAGTCATTGGATTTCGACCAACGCGAGCAGCAATGTCGCGATACGATAAACCGCAATCGCGGTAGGCTGCAATCCGACCTTTATCAAAGTCAGAAACGTGATGGTATGCATTTCTCCTCCTCACACAAGGCATCACAACAACGTTACACCAGGCAACGCCGGTCAACTGCTGTTTGTGTATCAGAAATCGGTTGGAAACGTTCCTCATGTCAGCACGTTGTAGGTGTCGCCACCGGCGCCAAAGCTAATTAATTGCATATCACAGCATCTTTTTCCTGTCGGTTAAATTTCGCGTCTGTAGCACGTAATCTTTGTTGTGTAGCAATTATAATGGCCACTAGTGTATTTTTTCCCAGCGTAAAACGGTTCCGCATTAATGCAAAAGCACACTGTCGAGTTTCACTGCTATACGATAATTGCAGCATACGCTGGACTTCCGTGAGTAGCTGTACTCTAGTTATACCACCCACTATGTGGTTGTGAACATGTATCAAATTTTTTCTTAATTTATGGATTTATAAGATGCAGTTATAAAATGGTTCAAATTGCTCTGAACGCTATGCGACTTAACTTCTGAGGTCATCAGTCGCCTAGAACTTAGAACTAATTAAACCTAACTAACCGAAGGACATGACACACATCCATGCCCGAGGCAGGATTCGAACCAGCGACCGTAGCGGTCGCTCGGTTCCAGACTGTAGCGCCTAGAACCGCACGGCCTCTCCGGCAGGCTGCAGTTACATTAATGGCCAATATGTAGGGTTGTAAACGTTACGGCGTAAAATCAATCGCTGGCACGCCAGTCAGCAACTATAGACAAGAGATGGCTGTGAGAAGATGACAGCCAATACCATGCTGACCGACCACTCTCCAGGACGACAACGCGGCAGCAGCGGGCCCTGTGAAAAGGACATAAGCGCCGCGACAGACTGGTGACGGCCCAGTTCAATAGCATCGGCCACGCTAGTGACATCGCTTGAATTCTCTCTGTAGCACAGACTTGGAATTGTCTACACTGACTAAGATTTCTTATTTTGTATGCCGTCCTTTGCTTGTGACACATCTGTGTAATTGAGAAGTTAAATATTGCATGTTTTCTTTTGTAATAAAACTCATTAATACGACTATTTGATTGTTTGCCTAGCGAACCGAGACCACAGTAAAAGTAACGGCTAACATTTGTGTGATACGCCGGCCGCGGTGATCTAGCGGTTCTGGCGCTGCAGTCCGGAACCGCGGGACTGCTACGGTCGCAGGTTCGAATCCTGCCTCGGGCATGGGTGTGTGTGATGTCCTTAGGTTAGTTTGGTTTAAGTAGTTCTAAGTTCTAGGGGACTTATGACCTAAGATGTTGAGTCCCATAGTGCTCAGAGCCATGTGAACCATTTGAACCATTTGTGTCATACGCATTCCGAATTGTCGATACACACACCTGCTACAAAGCATTAATTACACGTTACTTCCGTTACTGGACGTCATTGCGTGTAAATTATTTTTTAAATTTGTTGTGTATCTTCTTCTGACAATGTGACTGATGACCAGAATCACACTTTTCTTTATATCCTGACTCCTCTCTGAAAAAAAAATCACACCGCTTGCTTCCTTTCCGCTCCACGTTGACAGCACGTCACAGTGATAAAATGCAGTAAATTATGGTTACTGAAAAGCGTGTGAATAGTAGAACAAGTAGTTGTAAAATAGAATTAATCTATCCATTCAGCTGAGACCATAACTTAATTTCACTGTCGATCAGAAAACTTCCTAAGAAACGCAGGTACGTAGAACTATTTGATGTAGGAGACGTCTGTTGTTCGTTCACGGCGTTTAAATTCACACATCTAAACTTGTCTAGTAGTAAGCGATGGAGGCTTAGAGCTGGGCGCTAACTACGTTCAAAAAGGAAAAGATGACGAGTGACAAGATTCGTTCGACACTCCGTGACACTACTGATTAGGCTCACGGAGAAAAATAAATGGGAGGAATTCGATAACTAGTGGATCGGTACAACTCCATGTGGTCAGCACCCTTGGCTAAGGAAGCGTTTTCGTCATTCAGAGTTCAGTGGCGTTAACGAATTGGAGGAGTTGAAAACAAACTACGGGGTCAGAGTCGGGCTGACTTGGATGCGAAGTAGAAAACACGTGAGTAACGAAATGTTTGAGGCAGTACTGAAACGGTACAATGAGTCTTGTGGAAACTCCGTTACTCCGTAAAGGATATACAAACGTCAAAAAAAAAAAAAAAGTTTTGCATCACCTCGGTTCCGAGAGTTCCGGAACCTGTACAGAAAATTGGAATACGGATCAACATAATATTAACTTCCGCCCTTTTTATTGCTCATGAAAACCACACATAGCATGAGATGTACCACCATACAGCGAGAGTTTCAGAGGTGGTGGTCCAGATTGTTACACATACCGGTATCTCCAATACCCAGTCGCACGTCCTCTTGCATTGATGTATGGCTGTAATCGTTGTGGCATACTATCCATATGTTCATCAAGGAACTGTGGTCCAGATTGTCTCGCTCCTCAACCGTGATTCGGCGTAGATCCCTCAGAACAGTTGGTGGGTCACGTCGTCTATAAACAGCTATTTTCAATCTATCTCAGAAATGTATAGGGTTCATGTCTGGAGAACATGCTTGCCACACTGGTCTAGCGATGTCGCTATCCTGAAGGAAGTCAGTCACAAAATGTGCACGATGGGGGCGCGAATTGTCGTCCACGAAGACGAATGCCTCGCCATTATCCTGCCGATATGGTTGCACTATTGGTCGCAGGAGGGCATTCACGTACCGCACAGCCCTTGTGGTGCCTTCCATGACCACCAGCGGCGTACGTCGGCCCCATATAATGCCACCCCAAAACAGCAGGGAACCTCCATCTTGCTGCACTCGCTGGCAGTGTGTCTAAGGCGTTCAGGCTGACCGGGTTGCCTCCAAACGTGTCTGGATGAAGGCATATGCGACACTCATCGGTGAAGAGAACGTGATGTCAATCCTGAGCGGTCCATTCGGCATGTTGTTGGGCCCATTTGTACCGCGCTTCATGGTGTCGTGCAAAGATGGACCTCGCCATGGACGTCGGGAATGAAGCTGTGCGTAATGCAGCCTATTGCGCACAGTTTGAGTCGTAACACGACGTCCTGTGGCTGCACGAACAGCATTATTCAACATGGTGGCGTTGCTGTCAAGGTTTCTCCGACCCGTAATCCGTAGGTAGCGGTCATCCACTGCAGTAGTAGCGCTTTGGCGGCCTGAGCGAGGCATGTCATCGACAGTTCCTGTTGTAAGTAGGCTGTTTAGGTTTTTATGTTAGTAGCGCCACGTAGCGCTCTGTATGAAAATCACTGACTGTGCTGTGTGCAGTCTGTAGCTGGTTGGCATTGCTGGAATATTTGCTTGTATAGCGTTGGGTAGCTGGAGGTGAGTCGCCAGCAGTGGTGGATGTGGGGTGAGAGATGCCAGAGTTTTGAGAGCGGACGATCTGGACGTGTGTCGGTCAGAAAAACGAAATTTGTAAAAGTGGATGTCATGATCTGATATAATTATGACTTCTGAACACTATTACGGTAAATACATTGTTTGTTCTCTATCAAAATCTTACATTTGCTGACTATGCCTATCAGTAGTTACTGCCTTCAGTAATTAGAACCTTTATTTAGCTGGCGGTATTGGCGCTAGCTGTAATGCAGGAGTTCGAGCAACGAAGATTTTGGTGAGGTAAGTGATTCATGAAAGGTAAAGGTTACTGTTAGTCAGGGCCATTCTTTTGTAGGGATTACTGAAAGTCAGATTGCGTTGCGCTAAAATATTGTGTGTCAGTTCAGTGATGATCAGAATAAGTAACGAGAAGACTGTCTGAGTACGTCGAGTTTTGCTCAGCTGTTTGTAAATCAAATAACGTAAGAGGTTTATCAGCACAGTCATTCATAATTTTTCCAAGGGGACGTTTCACTGTCTCTCTGCGTCTCCTGTATGTCTGAACAACATCGGTTTCGTTCACTCTGAGACGCCTGGACACTTGCCTTGTTGAGAGCCCTTCCTGGCAGAAAGTAACAATGCAGACACGATCGAACTGCGGTTTTGGCCGTCTAGGCACGGTTGAACTACAGGCAACACGAGTCGTGTACCTCCTTCCTGGTGGAATGACTGGATCTAATCGGCTGTCGGACCCCTCCGTCTAATAGGCGCTCCTCGTGCATGGTTGTTTACATCTTTCAGCGGGTTCAATGACATCTGTGAACAGTCAAATGGACTGTGCCTGTGATACAATATCAAGAGTCAACGTCTATCTTCAGGAGTTGTGCGAACCGAGGTGATGCAGAACTTTTTTTGATGTGTGTATATGTACGATGTCAAATAGCGCTATCAACATGTAGCCATGTTTTCGCTTAGAAAATGTATCGTGTTTGTTGACTTAACAGACGCGTATCACATCATTTATCGCCAATATCATTCACTGAAAATGCAGAAAACTGAACTAAACGGAAATGTAGCATTGCGAAAATGAACGTCGCAGTAATGTCTACCTTTCGTTCGTAAAACTTCTCTTTTCGCGAACAGCAGAGAGAAGAGCCACAGTGGGGCTGCGCGAGGAGGAGTTTGGGCGCTACTGGCCTAGGGAGAGCCGCGGGACGGACCGAGCAGTAAGCGGCGCGCAGCAGCGCGCCAGTTGGGTTCGGACCACGGCGTCCCACGGGATGGCCGAAAGGACGGCGGTGCGTATTGATTGTTGGCTGCTGGGACGAAACGGTTGCTCCCTGTGGGATTCCCCAGGGCGGCATCCGGCGACGTGACCTGCGTGCGCAATTTACATGCGGACAGCGCAGCTCGGCGCGCGTACCGACTGGCCATCGACCGTGGAGGGAAGCCCCTACCTCCAGGGCGCGGCGTGCACGTGGACACCTTGGAGTTCTCGAACGTACGTGTACGACGGCACGGTGAGCATTCCTCGGCATGGCGTTGAAAAGAAAATATTCAGCTTTTGCTATGGTGGAGTAAGTTGAGCGTTACAGGGCGTGTCGTGTCGGAAGACAGTTCTGTGCACTGAGAGAGAGCGGCGGAGGGGTTGTGTAGGAGCCGGGGTGGCTAACCACAACTGCGCGTGTCATAATTTTGAGCATAAATAGAAAAATTACATGTTGCAAAGCCTTCCAAAAAGTAAGTCAATAAAATGTCATCCACAATGTAGTACGGCAGTGTCACACTTTGAAGGAAAGAACATTTATTGCCGCTCAACGCTGATGACTAACTAATTACAAAAATACGCCGCAATAAAGAATACATATAGCCCAACCCAACGTCTCCTAAAACCTAATCTAACGCCATAAATTCACTGAGATAAAGGCCACTGTCAAGAACTTGTAACAATGAGATTTTGGAGCGCCCAGAGGAAAGAAAAAAAATTTCCTGGCAGATTAAAACTGTGTGCCGGACCGAGTCTCGAACTCGGGACCTTTGCCTTTCGCGTGCAAGTGCTCTACCAACTTTTTTTTTTTTAAGTTTTTGCCTGATCCATTTTTTTTTCCGCCAAACAAAACTGAACTCTTACCTCTTCAGGCGTTGCCTTCCTAACTATACGTAACCACCCCCCAACTACAATGTGAAGAAACTACACTATACGGGACTAACGTGTGTGCATCAACCCACAAAAACACGAGAGAAGGAAGGGGGGTAGGGTATTTGTAGTAGGGTGCGGAAGGATTTTTTTGTACTGTTTCTTTAGTTTTATTTTAATTTTTTTAAATTCTTTTTAATTTTAATTTTAATTTTTATTTTTATTTGTATAGATATCAATGTGCGAACAGTCATAGTTAATCAAGCCTGGAAAACTAAAACAGAATGAAGCCACCATCGAAGATAGTAAACATAAATAACATGAAAATAAAGCTACCACTTCGTAGTTAGGCTCCCCAGCGACTGCGCCCACTGATAAAGATTGTTCAATATATGATCGTTTGCAGTTCGTTCTGACCTCATCTGCCACTGCCTGGAAAATTCCAGCTTCACGGCGGGCTGTGAAAGGCACTCCGTAGGTAGTTTGCGAAGCATTGTCGATATCTGGTATGCCCGGAAATAGCATGATGTCTTTCTTGCAAATAGGGCCAGAAGTCAAGTAAATTCTTGTGTCCGTCACGAGAGAGGTAATGGACCGCATGTCCACGTATCCAGGTGACAGAGTTGGTTCGAGTCTTGGGGTAAAATGTCTCATCCGGAAACAATAACGTGCGTGAAGAGATATGCTCCGGCCTAACTCGCAAGAGATAAGCCAGCATCTGCCGCACTAGGTGCCAAACCGGTTCCGCCTCTTCACAGCTGAGGCGGTGTTCGTCAGAATCTACTGTGTTACAACCCAAACAATTGGGAGATTCTGCCATGTGGATATTGTAGAGACGTTCTTGCGTCACCAGCTTCCCATGAACGACTACCTACCATTGGGAAACAACATCGGAATCAAGCATGGCATCGTGTACAGTCTTCCACACCACGCGCCACTGTACGTCAGGATATTTTAGTTCGACCACGTTTAGGGGGCGGCGTTGCAGCATGTCATGATATAGGTGTCGAGTTGTGGCTATTTGTGGTGTCGTGAGCGCTATCCTGCAGTAACTTTGTTCTAAATAGAAACGTCCTATATAAAAGAGGGGCGCTGGGATGTCCTGTAGTGGCACCGGCGCTCTTAGTGAAGCAGGTCCTAGCGCCCTTAGAAGCAAACTCGTGAAGCTCGTAGGACAACGGCGCAGCAGACATAAGTGTGAGCTAACGTTGAGGGCAATGGCCTTATCATGGCCATTAACTAGGCCGAGACCACCTTTTTCATTGGGGAGGGTAAGAGATACGTATCTGATCTTCAGTAACATACCAGCGGTGACGAAGTATCCCAGCGCTGCCATAATGCTGCGAGCCATAGGTTTCGGAATGGGTAGCGTTTGGGCGACATGCGGTTTGCGGGACGCAAGGTATACATTGGCATAATACGCCCGTTGAACGATGTTGAGGGATCGCAAGCGCTGATTTGCAATTCCGACCTTAATTTGGTTAAGAAGGCGTCGATAATTGAGCGTGGTCACGCGTCGTGTGTCGTTCATGAAATCTAAGCCCAAGCAGCGGACAGTATCACTGAAGCGTAAGGGGGCAATGCGTTCCTGCGGTAGCCCAATCCCGATGCTCAAGGCGACAGACTTGTCAACGTTGATTTGGCTACCAGAAGCAGTACCGTGGGTTGCAATCCAGTCCAAAGCCGCGGCCATACCGTCAGCTCCACGTATGACGGTCATCAAATCATCCGCATATGCGGTGCAGCGATAGATGGAGCCGCCGAAATGTATCCCAGTGAGCCTGTCTCGGAGACCACACAACAAAGGTTCTAAGGCCAATGCAAATAACAATGTTGATAATGGACATCCCTGTCGTACTGATCGGCGGATCGGCATGGGTGCCGTCAGTCTTCCATTAACAAGAACTCGAGAAGTAGCCCCATGCAGAAGGCGTGTCAACACGGTGATAAAGGGGTCGGGTTATTCCATGCGCCGTAGAACGGCCGTGAGGAAAGTGTGACCCACACGGTGAAAAGCCTGGATAAGGTCGATAGACGCCAGGGCTGCCGGTAAACGTCTCACCCGTGCAAGGGAGATGAGATATCTGTAACGATATAACGCAGTTCTGATGTTGTTGGGTCCCCCCAAGGACGTCTGATCGCTGGACAGGACGTGCAATGATGTGCCGCGAATACGTTCTGATAGCAGCCTCGAAAAGATCTTGAAGTCGCTACGTTAAGGGGCGATAATCGCGGACATGATTCCGTCCCTTCGGCTTATGGATGGGGACAATCAGTCCTTCCAAGAACGGTGCAGGCAACGGTATACCCAGGGACATCAATTCCTGACAAATTTCAGCCCAACACGTACCAACAGTTGTTTAAATGCTCGATAGAACTCTAATGGTAATTCATCGATTCCTGGTGATTTATGGGGAGCACCTGTACCAATGGCGTCGAGCACTTCCTCTTCTGTCACTTCTCCCAGTAAAGTCGGTACCATGTCTGGTGGAACTGTACCGTGGACATGTGCTGAAACGGCGTCTACCGTCGTCATATCAGGGAGCACTGCTGAATAAAGTTGAGCGTAATGCCCATAGAAGGCTTCTGCTATATCTGCTTGTTCTGTCACGTGTCGTCCGTCGTCCGTTATCATGTCGGTTACCAGTGCCCTACGGCGCCTCCTGCGTTCTAGGAGCACGTGGTGCATAGATGGCCTTTCTGATTGTATCATGTCTGGAGCACGCGACCGGATAACAGCGCCCTGTAAATGACAGCGTGCTAAGGAGACGAGCTGCGCTTTCGCGCGATTGACTATGATCTGCCTGTCAGGTGAGGGCTCCATAGCAAGACATTCCCGTAGGACGGTGTAATAAAAGTTTTCCGTGATCCTCCTCCATGCCGCTGCTTCCCGGCCGTAAGCCATGAAGGTGAACCTAAGAGCAGGCTTTGCACATTCAATCCACCAACTGAGGGTCGATAGGTAACGACCACGACGCTGTAAGGACGCGTTCCACGACTCTTCGATAGCACCTTCACATGCCGGCTCGTCCAGATGGGTGACGTTCAGTTTCCAGGGGGGCCTACTGCACCACACACGTGCAGATTGGAGGGCAATGGTGCAAATATAGGCTGTGCGGTCGGTGAATGCAGTGGGCCAGAGCTCTGCTCCTCTCGTCGCCGTCGAAAGGGTGCCTGTGACGTAAATCCTGTCTAACCGACTTGATGAATGACTTGTATAATGGGTGTAA
Organism: Schistocerca cancellata; assembly: GCF_023864275.1. Classification (NCBI taxonomy): domain Eukaryota; kingdom Metazoa; phylum Arthropoda; class Insecta; order Orthoptera; family Acrididae; genus Schistocerca; species Schistocerca cancellata. The sequence goes on from NC_064627.1 coordinate 958,062,721, forward strand.
CCAGGAGCTGGGCCGTGGATGTGGCGCCACGTGTCGATCAGATGGAGGTCACGCACTAGCATTTCCAATTCCGCACACGGGACGTGATGTGGCTGCTGATCAGACGGAGATAATGTACAGTTAAAATCTCCTCCGATCACCATATCGTCTATGCGGCCCATAAATAGAGGCGTAATATCTTCCGAAAAAAAGCGGGACCGATCTCTCCGCCTCCCTGATCCTGAAGGGGCATATACATTGATGAATCGGACACCGTTGACAGTTACTGCCATGGCTCTTGCACTCGGTAAGTACAGTACGTCCGTAGCCGCCAAGCCGTCCCGTAGCAGGATAGCCACGCCACAATCGGTAGAAGAGGCGTGGGAGATGTGGGTGATATATCCGTAGAAGTCAGGGAAACTAGCGACACATACTTCCTGTAAGAGGGCCACGTCGATGTCCGCCGCATCGAGCATGCGTTGTAGCATTGTCAGTTTGTGTGGTGCCCTTATCGCGTTGATATTGATGGTGGCAAGGCGAAAGGTGTGCTGCCTAGCCTCTTCACCTAGGGTAGACGACAAGGCAATTAAAAATAACCGCAAGAGATGCCGGACCCACCAAACCCGTTACAAATGATAAGTCTTTCACGCTAGGAGTGGCATCTCCAATGCCACCCCCTCCCCTGTCTCGCGTGCCCTCTCCAGGAAGTTCCTCGACATCGTCCGACCACAGTGGGTGCAACACGATGCTGTGTAGCTGATCGGCACCTAAATCTCTCTCACGTACGTCGTCTTTGGTAGAGGTAGACGGAGCGCCATCCAACGACGCGACCTGCTGCATCTGTGGTGCAAGAAGTAACTGGGCACTCGTAGTAGGGGCAAGTGAACCGTCTACACCTCTTAGATCCTCAGCAGGCGCAGCATCCATGCCGTCTGATGAGATGTAACCTCCTTGACCGGCCGTGTGTAGGAGGCAATCGTCAGAAGGGGTCCGCCGACGTCGCTTGCGTCGTCGAGGCGAACGTTGCTTTCGAACGTGGACATCCGTATCCGAAAATGGGAGGCAATCCAGCGTTGTATCACCTTCCGCTAGGAAAGCCGCGGTCGGGACAATGTTCGCGTCCACGTCCATCGCGTTCTGAACGTTATGTCGCGTCTGAATTCCGTGGGACTGTTGCTGCTGTTGTTACTGTGGAGGGGGCGACGTATGGGTTGGCATAGGGGGCCCTTCCTCTTCCTCCCTTGGTACTTCTGACGTCGATGGAAGTGTCTGATCGCCCGTTTCGTCCTCATCTATGGTGCGCATCGTCGTCTGAGCGTACGTGAGGGGCAGGATTGTCGTCCCCGTCGGGGAAACGGAGTCTCCCACTGGTATCTGCGTAATTCTACGTTGTAAGCAGCTCGATCGAACATGGCCTTCCTGCCCACATCCGGAACAGGTACGTGGTTGACCTTCGTATATGATGATTGCACGATAGCCACCGATGTTCAAATAGGACGGCACATATTTCTTGAGCTCAAGTTTAATTTGGCGCACACCATTGGAGACCTTGTATGTCGAGAAAGTTTGCCACTTTTCTGCAACGTGGCTGATAACATTGCCATATGGTCGGAAGGCGTCCTTGACAACTTCCTCTGGGACCTCGAAGGGGAGCTCAAAAACCCGTACAGTCCTTAGGCCCATGCCTGCATGATCCACCGTCACTGCACCGATATGCCCGTCAGAATGTTTGAATCTGAGTGAGTTCGAGTATTTAGACACCACTGTCGCGCAAACCTCTGCACTGGTCATTTTAACATAAACCACGTTCGCCGTTATGGAAAAATGTATACCGACGATAGTCGCCGGATCTAAACGTAGATCGTCGCGTATGAACTGTTCTATTTCACAGGCTCGAGGACGCGGATGATCTGGTTGAAAAGTAATTTTGATCGTATCGTGGCGCCATGTGTGTGCCATAGTCGCACTGAACTTGGAACAAATACAACTCGCGCCGCGCGAAGGTAAACACAAGCAAGTGCTGACGTTCGCGCACGGCGGGGCGCAGCGGACGTCCTCGCCCCACCGCAGCCGAAAGCAGACTGTGCCGTCCTCGCAGCTTTACTTCTGCCAGTACCTCGCCTCCTACCTTCCAAACTTTACAGAAGCTCTCCTCCGAACCTTGCAGAACTAGCACTCCTGAAAGAAAGGATATTGCGGAGACATGGCTTAGCCACAGCCAGGGGGATGTTTCCAGACTGAGATTTTCACTATGCAGCGGAATGTGCGCTGATATGAAACTTCCTGGCGGATTGAAATTGTGTGCCGGACCGAGACTCGAACTGGGGACCTTTGCCTTCGCGGGCAAGAGAAAATCTTATTAGTTCCCTAGGGTTAGTGGTGGGACATGCGCAGAACGCTTCAAATCTGGCGCGACTTTCGATGTAAAGAACCGGGGTCAACGAGATATACGGATGCTGTGGCATACGTCACATTACGTCTCACTACAGGTTTGTAATCATGTAAAACTTGGAGGGAAGTCCCTTCGCAACGGAAATAACTAGGCGAGAATAGAAAAGGTGGATCTGGTGGTCGAACTGCAAAGTTCCTTTGTGGTATGCGTCAGTCGGTGACTAGTAGGGAAAGGGTACGCATTTTATTAACTGAAAGATGCGAGAAGAACTGTAAGATTACGTAATATTGCATCGAATGCGGAAGTAATTCGGCTTATTATCCATGGCATACTTTGGTTAGCACTGCACTATGAAAATCTGACCTAAGAAGAGAATTTTCAGAGCTACTAACATAGGATACTTTCGCCACCTTCTTTGAATAGCATAGAAGACCGACTCTGCTATCACCTTAGTCTCAAACTATCAGCTGAGTACTGTGTAATTGCATGGATCAGTTATGTGGCTTCATTTTCAGTAATAAGTTTGTGCTCTGTAAACACTGAGTTGATCCACCGTATTTTATCCTTAGTCATTTGTCTTGGCAGGGTCCTATCCCGAGTGCTATGATGAATCCGAGTGCTCTATTTTACTGAACTCTGAACAATTATCTACCTTAACAAAAGCTAATATACTTTGTCGTAAAGTACATAATTATTTAGTGAGCACAAGTTTTGAGATACTCCACGTAGTTTTCATAACTGGACAGTTACTGTTTTATTAAATTTCAGTTACTGAGAGAAGATTTAAAGGATTAAGTTCAAAGATTCTTCTTACGGAAATAATAGTGTTTACAGTTTCATGTGTTATGTAGTTAACAGTGTTTCCCATACTGTATTGTGATTAAAGTGTTCAGTCTCGATCTGAGTCTACCGATAGATTAGTATCTGGGAACCAATGTTAACAGTTGAGTGATATTTAAATGTCATATTACAATAACAGCGATCAAGAATAAGCAACTTGCTACAAATATTCAAACTATATTAACTCTGGATATCACATGTTCCATTTGAGCTAAGAATGCAAATAATAATCAGTAAAAAAGATACAGTTATTACAAAAACTATTTCAATAGTGCTCCACCATCAGTAATCATTAACCTATAATTATCATTAGCTTCTTACTGTATTGTACAGACAGTAAGTGTTATTGAGAGCCAGTTGTTGCCTAAATGTATTAATATTCCTCATGCGTTCAAGTCCAATCACTGGTATATCACTTGCTAAACTGTGCTACTAGCTTGCATCTTACCAGCCCAACCGAAGTTCAGTATGAACTTAAGTCATCCACAACACATAACTTTCATTATGAACCACGCTAGTACTGTGTGTTAACTGTATGACGGCCGAGTTGTGAGGGGAGTGCGGGGAGAGGAGGAAGCAAGCACTGGCCGGCGAGGGGAAAGGAGCCGTTGGGGGGGGGGGGGGGGGTAGGGACAAGACAGGCCTACCAGTTGCAGTGCTGGCACTACAAATTGCGCGTCATGCTTACACGAAAGCAGACGAAAGGCTTGGAAGTAAAACTCGTTTTAAAGGTTGTTCGTAAACGAAACTGAAATCGTCATGTACATTAAAATCTATATATATAATAATGAATGTATGTATGTTTGTCTACTATGCGCTCACAAACCATTCATCCGATTGCAATGAAACTTTGGTGAGTTGTTCTCCGAACCCCCGAAAAGCGTACGTGTAATGGACAATGCTTCAAGAGTTTGGTCACTGTAGCATGCGTAGCGCAATTTATTAGGTAAAAGCGTGTCGAGCAGCGGACCCAGGTTCGGTTCCCACTGTCCGCAGTTTCTTTTTGATTTTATTTCAATTCCCACAATGTTAAACTATTAATTATAAAATTTAGATATACTTAAACAGGTCATATAGTATAACGTAACTGTCAATCTCTATATATAAAAATGAATGTATGTATGTCTGCCCTCTGTGCGTTCCCAAACCATTCATCCGATTGCGATGAAATTTTGGTGATTGGTTCTCCGTACGCCCACGAAGGTTCCTAGCCGAAAAAAATGAAGTAAGACACATTCTTGAGGAGATATGACATCATAAACAATGAGATGCCACCGCGGGAAAATGCCCAGATTTATGCATCCACTATTTGAGCATCCTCCCCCCCATGAACCATGGACCTTGCCGTTGGTGGGGAGGCTTGCGTGCCTCAGCGATACAGATAGCCGTACCGTAGGTACAACCACAACGGAGGGGTATCTGTTGAGAGGCCAGACAAACATGTGGTTCCTGAAGAGGGGCAGCAGCCTTTTCAGTAGTTTCAAGGGCAACAGTCTGGATGATTGACTGATCTGGCCTTGCAACAATAACCAAAACGGCCTTGCTGTGCTGGTACTGCGAACGGCTGAAAGCAAGGGGAAACTACGGCCGTAATTTTTCCCGAGGGCATGCAGCTTTACTGTATGATTAAATGATGATGGCGTCCTCTTGGGTAAAATATTCCGGAGGTAAAATAGTCCCCCATTCGGATCTCCGGGCGGGGACTACTCAAGAGGATGTCGTTATCAGGAGAAAGAAAACTGGCGTTCTACGGATCGGAGCGTGGAATGTCAGATCCCTTAATCGGGCACGCAGATTAGAAAATTTAAAAAGGGAAATGGATAGGTTAAAGTTAGATATAGTGGGAATTAGTGAAGTTCGGTGGCAGGAGGAACAAGACTTCTGGTCAGGTGACTACAGGGTTATAAACACAAAGTCAAATAGGGGTAATGCAGGAGTAGGTTTAATAATAAATAGGAAAATAGGAATGCGGGTAAGCTACTACAAACAGCATAGTGAACGCATTATTGTGGCCAAGATAGATACGAAGCCCACACCTACTACAGTAGTACAAGTTTATATGCCAACTAGCACTGCAGATGACGAAGAAATTGAAGAAATGTATGATGATATAAAAGAAATTATTCAGATAATGAAGGGAGACGAAAATTTAATAGTCATGGGTGACTGGAATTCGAGTGTAGGAAAAGGGAGAGAAGGAAACGTAGTAGGTGAATATGGATTGGGGGTAAGAAATGAAAGAGGAAGCCGCCTGGTAGAATTTTGCACAGAGCACAACTTAATCATAGCTAACACTTGGTTTAAGAATCATGATAGAAGGTTGTATACATGGAAGAACCCTGGAGATACTAGAAGGTATCAGATAGATTATATAATGGTAATACAGAGATTTAGGAACCAGGTTTTAAATTGTAAGACATTTCCAGGGGCAGATGTGGACTCTGACCACGATCTGTTGGTTATGAACTGTAGATTAAAACTGAAGAAACTGCAAAAAGGTGGGAATTTAAGGAGATGGGACTTGGATAAACTGAAAGAACCAGAGGTTGTACAGAGTTTCAGGGAGAGCATAAGGGAACAATTGACAGGAATGGGGGAAAGAAATACAGTAGAAGAAGAACGGGTAGCTTTGAGGGATGAAGTAGTGAAGGCAGCAGAGGATCAAGTAGGTAAAAAGACGAGGGCTAGTAGAAATCCTTGGGTAACAGAAGAAATATTGAATTTAATTGATGAAAGGAGAAAATATAAAAATGCAGTAAATGAAGCAGACAAAAAGGAATACAAACGTCTCAAAAATGAGATCGACAGGAAGTGCAGAATGGCTAAGCAGGGATGGCTAGAGGACAAATGTAAGGATGTAGAGGCTTATCTCACTAGGGGTAAGATAGATACTGCCTACAGGAAAATTAAAGAGACCTTTGGAGATAAGAGAACCACTTGTATGAACATCAAGAGCTCAGATGGAAATCCAGTTCTAAGCAAAGAAGGGAAAGCAGAAAGGTGGAAGGAGTATATAGAGGGTCTATACAAGGGCGATGTACTTGAGGACAATATTATGGAAATGGAAGAGAATGTAGATGAAGATGAAATGGGAGATACGATACTGCGTGAAGAGTTTGACAGAGCACTGAAAGACCTGAGTCGAAACAAGGCCCCCGGAGTAGACAACATTCCATTGGAACTACTGACGGCCTTGGGAGAGCCAGTCCTGACAAAACTCTACCATCTGGTGAGCAAGATGTATGAAACAGGCGAAATACGCTCAGACTTCAAGAAGAATATAATCATTCCAATCCCAAAGAAAGCAGGTGCTGACAGATGTGAAAATTACCGAACAATCAGTTTAATAAGCCACAGCTGCAAAATACTAACACGAATTCTTTACAGACGAATGGAAAAACTAGTAGAAGCTGACCTCTGGGAAGATCAGTTTGGATTCCGTAGAAATACTGGAACACGTGAGGCAATACTGACCTTACGACTTATCTTAGAAGAAAGATTAAGGAAAGGCAAACCTACGTTTCTAGCATTTGTAGACTTAGAGAAAGCTTTTGACAATATTGACTGGAATACTCTCTTTCAAATTTTAAAGGTGGCAGGGGTAAAATACAGGGAGCGAAAGGCTATTTACAATTTGTACAGAAACCAGATGGCAGTTATAAGAGTCGAGGGGCATGAGAGGGAAGCAGCGGTTGGGAAGGGAGTGAGACAGGGTTGTAGCCTCCCCCCAATGTTATTCAATTTGTATATTGAGCAAGCAGTAAAGGAAACAAAAGAAAAATTTGGAGTAGGCATTAAAATCCATGGAGAAGAAATAAAAACTTTGAGGTTCGCCGATGACATTGTAATTCTGTCAGAGACAGCAAAGAAAGCACTTGGAAGAGCAGTTGAACGGAATGGATGGTGTCTTGAAGGGAGGATATAAGATGAACATCAACAAAAGCAAAACGAGGATAATGGAATGTAGTCGAATTAAGTCGGGTGATGCTGAGGGTATTAGATTAGGAAATGAGACACTTAAAGTAGTAAAGGAGTTTTGATATTTGGGGAGCAAAATAACTGATGATGGTCGAAGTAGAGAGGATATAAAATGTAGACTGGCAATGGCAAGGAAAGCGTTTCTGAAGAAGGGAAATTTGTTAACATGGAGTATAGATTTACGTGTCAGGAAGTCATTTCTGAAAGTATATGATGGAGTGTAGTCATGTATGGAAGTGAAACATGGACGGTAAATAGTTTGGACAAGAAGAGAATAGAAGCTTTTGAAATGTGGTGCTACAGAAGAATGCTGAAGATTAGATGGGTAGATCACATAACTAATGAGGAAGTATTGAATAGGATTGGGGAGAAGAGAAGTTTGTGGCACAACGTGACCAGAAGAAGGGATCGGTTGGTAGGACATGTTCTGAGGCATCAAGGGATCACCAATTTAGTATTGGAGGGCAGGGTGGAGGGTAAAAATCGTAGGGGGAGACCAAGAGATGAATACACTAAGCAGATTCAGAAGGATGTAGGTTGCAGTAGGTACTGGGAGATGAAGAAGCTTGCACAGGATAGAGTAGCATGGAGAGCTGCATCAAACCAGTCTCAGGACTGAAGACAACAACAACAACATATTTGAGCATGAGAGCACTTAGCGATTAGCAACTAACGTTACATACAATTTCAAACCTTCACGAAAATTTTTCTCGCTGACACCCCCCACAAAATTATGAGAGGAAAAAAGGTTGTCACTTACTACATTTTCTCAGAAGAATGCTGAAGATTAGATGGGTAGATCACATAACTAATGAGGAAGTATTGAATAGGATTGGGGAGAAGAGATGTTTGTGGCACAACTTGACCAGAAGAAGGGATCGGTTGGTAGGACATGTTCTGAGGCATCAAGGGATCACCAATTTAGTATTGGAGGGCAGGGTGGAGGGTAAAAATCGTAGGGGGAGACCAAGAGATGAATACACTAAGCAGATTCAGAAGGATGTAGGTTGCAGTAGGTACTGGGAGATGAAGAAGCTTGCACAGGATAGAGTAGCATGGAGAGCTGCATCAAACCAGTCTCAGGACTGAAGACAACAACAACAACATATTTGAGCATGAGAGCACTTAGCGACTAGCAACAAACGTTACATACAATTTCAAACCTTCACGAAAATTTTTCTCGCTGACACCCCCCACAAAATAATGAAAGGAAAAAAGGTTGTCACTTACTACATTTTCTCAGTACATACGGTAAATCTGCCGCAGTAGGCATGACGTTTTAATGTGTTATTTCGTTACTATTAACTCTAATCGCAACGTATTTCGCTTACAGTATCCCACATATCAGTAAATGCGCCGGCAAATTTATGTCTCTTTACGACATATAATTCAGGAGGTATGACGTGGTAAACATCGAGATGCGTGAAAAAGTGCCGCATCACGCATGACGTTTTGTTCTATTATTTCTTCAGTACTAACACTATTCGCGACACGTTCCGCAAACGTGTTAAAAAAGTATATAAAACCACAGGCGTATTCCTAAAAAACTCCCGAGATGGGCCAGCAACTGCCTCTTCACTCATTTTGATAATGTTTAGCACAACCGCACAATAAAAACACGCAGAACAGTACAGCGCAAAACAATAACGAAGCAGACGACAATGGCTACCTTGTACAACACAGTCAGCTACGTAATGTTGGCAGCAGTCGAAACTGTGTGCCTACCGAAGCCTCCCGACGATTACCGACTTCTACCGATTCAGGACTAGGGAGAGGTCTGCCATCTAAACGTTAACACACTTTACTGTGTACAGCTTTGCCTAATTAAGCTGGCGACCACTTCCTTTTCGAAGGTACAGTTGGCTTGATTCCTAATAGAAACTTGGTTCGATTCACCTCACCTTTATCTTGCTACTGCTTCCTTTCAATATAAATCTTTATGGAAACAAAATTAGGCCAATACCTTATCGTTACACTTCATCACGGTCACAAAATAGGCTTTTCACAGAAATGATGTTATCGGCATATCACTAATTTAAAAAGTAGCCGGTGGAGTTAAAGTCCAAAAAATGAACTGTTAGAATCTAGTGAAGTGTCCCCAGCCTCTTCAAAATTTTGCAAGGTGTCTCCAGCAACTGAGCCATTGGAGTCTAGAGAGGTGTACTCAGCGACTGAACCATTAAAACCTAGTGTGGTGTCACCAGTAACTGAACGGTCAAACATCACCACCAACTGAATCATTAGAATCTGCCAAGGTGTCACCAACAACTAAATCATTAGAACCAATTGAGTTGTCACCAGCAACTTAACTGTTGCAACCTAGAAAGGCATCGCCAGCAACTGGACTGTTGGAACCTAGGAAGGTGTCGCCAGCAACTGAACCGTCATAATCTAGCAAGTTATCACCAGGAACTGAAACCCATAGATAGGAATCACCATTAAAAACTAGCCAGGTATCACAAGCCACTGAACTTTCAGAATCTAGCTAGGTGTTACCAGAAATGGGATTGTTAAGTGTCACTGGCAATTAAACTGTTAAAAATCTAGCGATATTTCACAATAAACACAGCCATTAGAATATAGTGATGTCTCTCCAGCAACTGAACTGTTGGAATGTAGCGAAATATTGAAAGTAACTGAACTGTCGTAAGCTAGCAAATTGTCACAGGTGCTGAACGATTAGAAACTAATTAGATGTCACCAGAATCAGAACAATCAGAATTTAACCAGGTATCATTAGCAGCTGACCTATTGGATCCAGGTGAGGTGCTACCAGCAACAGAAATTTTAGAACCTAGTGTGATTCCCCCAGCATCTGAATCATAAGATCCTAGCGAGGAGTCACCAGTAACAGAACTGTCGGAATCTAGCCACCAGCTACTGAGTTGTTGCAACATAGTGAGGTGGCACCATTAACTGCACTATTAGAACTAGTGAATTGTCACAATCAACTGAATTATTAGAAACTAGCGAGTGTCACCATAACTCAACTGTTGGAATGTAGTGAGTTGTCACCAGCAATTTAACCATTAGAATCTAGCGAGGTGTCGCAGCGAAAAACACTGCAGTCCTGTTTGGGAAGACAGTGGTTCAAATCTCCATCTCTCCTGCCAGAGTTTGGTTTTACTAAGATTTCCCTACATCGCTTAATGCAAAGTTTCTGGTGTGTTTCTGTGAAATGGACCTGGTCGACTCCCTTCCTATCCTTCTCCAGTTAGAGATTTCGTTCCACCTCTAGTGACTTCTTCGTCGAAGGGAGTTTAAGTACTAACCTTATTTGCTTCCTGTTTTTCATCCGCTAAATAATATTTCGTGGGGTGCCAATGATAAAGATCGTCGTAGAGAACAGATACGCGGGTGCCATCAGAAAAATGCTAAAAATTTCAAACCCTATTTGTAATAGTAATTGGAAATTCAGTCTGCGGCATAGAATGAAGTAAACATGGTCAGGTGAGGTGTAGTTTAACGTTCCGCCGGCACTGAAATTTTTAGATATAAGGCGAAAGCTTAGCTGGTTAAATAGCAGCAAGGATTGGGCTTTGAATGTTTTGAAGAAACCATTTTGGAATTCGCCTGAAGTGATTTACATACATCAGACAATATAAAATGTAGACCACTGAGTCTGTAGACTAAGCTGAATATCGTACAAAATTTTTGTGCTTCACATTTGCACCTTGTAAAACGAAAGACAACGCCAGTTACAAGCAGTGACGTCTTCATAACGAGTAGCGTCTTTGTAGGTTGCTCTAAGAATTACAGTCTTTCTAACATGAGAAAATGCTTGGAAAGAACTGAAAATTCGTGGCAATTGAAAAACACGCTACGTTTTCTTGGTTTGGCTTCAATTGGCTTTGAGCACTATGGGACTTAACATCGGAGGTCATCAGTCCCCTAGAACTTAGAACTACTTAAACCTAACTAACCTAAGGACATCACACACATCCAATCCGAGGCAGGATTCGAACCTGCGACTGTAGCAGTCACGCGGTTCCGGACTGAAGCGCCTAGAACCGATTCTTGGTTTGTATAACCACAAATATGAGGTTGTAAAATGCGTCGTAAAATGCATATGAAGTTGGCAGCAGCGTGTAACAGCGACTGTGAGTTACAGACATCCTTACCATCCAGTAATAACGTAACAATGAAACAGACTACACCTTGCCGTAAGAAACAATAATAACTTGCACGCTTAGGTGAGTTAATTAGTTTTTTACCCAGTTAGGGCAACACTGCTGGATGCCCTCGTTAAATGTGGTGAGAGAAAGGAGTCTACACTGCAGAAAAAAAAGAAAAGTTAACGCTCTAGAAGCGCTAGTATTTCGCGACATGAGACTGTACATGTCTCTCTGTTTCATTGAATACTGTGTTCAGTTGATATTTAGCCATGCTCAGGATGTCCCAAGAAACTTCTTACTTCATTACGCATGTTGATATAAGGTAACATCTAAACAAGCTGCGGCTCTTCCAAGAACTGGAACGTCACAGATTGCAATCCTGCCTACAACTTATTTCTGGACGAAGTGAGTATATTATACACTCCTGGAAATGGAAAAAAGAACACATTGACACCGGTGTGTCAGACCCACCATACTTGCTCCGGACACTGCGAGAGGGCTGTACAAGCAATGATCACACGCACGGCACAGCGGACACACCAGGAACCGCGGTGTTGGCCGTCGAATGGCGCTAGCTGCGCAGCATTTGTGCACCGCCGCCGTCAGTGTCAGCCAGTTTGCCGTGGCATACGGAGCTCCATCGCAGTCTTTAACACTGGTAGCATGCCGCGACAGCGTTGACGTGAACCGTATGTGCAGTTGACGGACTTTGAGCGAGGGCGTATAGTGGGCATGCGGGAGGCCGGGTGGACGTACCGCCGAATTGCTCAACACGTGGGGCGTGAGGTCTCCACAGTACATCGATGTTGTCGCCAGTGGTCGGCGGAAGGTGCACGTGCCCGTCGACCTCGGACCGGACCGCAGCGACGCACGGATGCACGCCAAGACCGTAGGATCCTACGCAGTGCCGTAGGGGACCGCACCGCCACTTCCCAGCAAATTAGGGACACTGTTGCTCCTGGGGTTTCGGCGAGGACCATTCGCAACCGTCTCCATGAAGCTGGGCTACGGTCCCGCACACCGTTAGGCCGTCTTCCGCTCACGCCCCAACATCGTGCAGCCCGCCTCCAGTGGTGTCGCGACAGGCGTGAATGGAGGGACGAATGGAGACGTGTCGTCTTCAGCGATGAGAGTCGCTTCTGCCTTGGTGCCAATGATGGTCGTATGCGTGTTTGGCGCCGTGCAGGTGAGCGCCACAATCAGGACTGCATACGACCGAGGCACACAGGGCCAACACCCGGCATCATGGTGTGGGGAGCGATCTCCTACACTGGCCGTACACCACTGGTGATCGTCGAGGGGACACTGAGTAGTGCACGGTACATCCAAACCGTCATCGAACCCATCGTTCTGCCATTCCTAGACCGGCAAGGGAACTTGCTGTTCCAACAGGACAATGCACGTCCGCATGTATCCCGTGCCACCCAACGTGCTCTAGAAGGTGTAAGTCAACTACCCTGGCCAGCAAGATCTCCGGATCTGTCCCCCATTGAGCATGTTTGGGACTGGATGAAGCGTCGTCTCACGCGGTCTGCACGTCCAGCACGAACGCTGGTCCAACTGAGGCGCCAGGTGGAAATGGCATGGCAAGCCGTTCCACAGGACTACATCCAGCATCTCTACGATCGTCTCCATGGGAGAATAGCAGCCTGCATTGCTGCGAAAGGTGGATATACACTGTACTAGTGCCGACATTGTGCATGTTCTGTTGCCTGTGTCTATGTGCCTGTGGTTCTGTCAGTGTGATCATGTGATGTATCTGACCCCAGGAATGTGTCAATAAAGTTTCCCCTTCCTGGGACAATGAATTCACGGTGTTCTTATTTCAATTTCCAGGAGTGTATAAAGCCCCCCTCAACCAACAAAGAGAGTGCGGGAACAGACAGATTTATCTTCTCTGTAAAAGCAGTTGATAAACTCTTTTCCAAACATGCATCTGCATGCATACTCCGTAAGCCAACGAATGGTGCCTACCGGAGGGTACCCTGCACCACTTCTAGTCATTTTCTCTCCTGTTCCTCTCGGAAAAAAGGACCGTGTATATGGCACCGTACGAGTCCTAAACTCTCTAATCTTATCTTCGTGGGACTCAAGCGAAATGTACGATGGCGGCAGTAAAATCCTTCAGCAGTCAGTCTCAAATGCTGGTTCTCTAAATTTTCTCAATAGTACTCCCCAAAGGAACGTCGCCTTCTTTCCAGTGATTTGAGTTCCCAAAGCATCTCCGTAATAACTACGTATTGTTCGAGACTATCGGTAACCAATCAAAAAGCCTGCCGCTGAACTACTTCGATATCTTCCTTTAATCCGATCTGGTGCGAATCCCAAGCACTCGAATAATGCTCAAGAATGGGCCGCACTACTGTCCTATATGTGGTCTCCTTTACAGATGAACCACCCGTTCCTAAAATTCACCCAATAAACCAAAGTCGACCATTCGCTCTCCCAACTATATTCCTTACATGCTCGTTCCATTTCATACTGCGTTGCAGAGCTACGCATAGATATTTAGATATTTAATTCACATGGCTATGTCAAGCAGGACACTGTTTATGCTGTACTCGAACTTTATAAGTTTGTTTCTCCTACTCATCTGTATTACCTTGAACGTGCGAGGTGACAATTTGGTGTTGACTTCCGTCAGACTGAATCATTGAACTTTACCGGTCTTTTTAATGAACAGAGCGTTATGTTGTAATGCTTCACGGTGTTTGGTTTCAACATGGTGAAGCGGAATCACAATCTAAAAGGAAAAGTTGCAGTTATCCGAAACAGTTCGGTAATCTTAGTAGCTCATGACTGATACCTTCCACAATTGCAGATTTATCCATTTCTGATTTTTCGTTTATACTATCCTATGAGTTTGGTCTGCACTCCTTAGTCCAGGACGCTGGTCGAGTTAAAACAACGAATGTAAGAGAAGAAGGGGTATTAGTGCATGTAGCTCGACAATCAATGGAGAGCCTCGACGAATTATTGAACGATTACATCAACAGTGGAGGAAACCATCAACAAGATATAATTTTCAAATATATCTAACTTGGGTTACTATGTTGTTGTTGTGGTCTTCAGTCCAGAGACTGGTTTGATGCAGCTCTCCATGCTGCTGTATCCTGTGCAAGCTTCTTCATCTCCCAGTACCTACTGCAACCTACATCCTTCTGAATGTGTTTAGTGTATTCATCTATTGGTCTCCCTCTACGATTTTTACCCTCCACGCTGCCCTCCAATACTAAATTGGTGATCCCTTGATGCCTCAGAATATGCACTACCAACCGATCCCTTCCTCTAGTCAAGTTGTGCCACAAGCTTCTCTTCTCCCCAATTCTATTCAATACCTCCTCATTAGTTACTCAACCTACCCATATAATATTACGCGTTCTTCTGTAGCACCAAATTTCGAAAGCTTCTATTCTCTTTTTGTCTAAACTATTTATCGTCCACATTTCACTTCCAACATGGCTACACTCCATACAAATACTTTCAGAAAAGACTTCCTGACACTTAAATCTATACTCGATGTTAACAAATTTCTCTTCTTCAGAAACGCTTTCCTTGCCATTGCCAGTCTACATTTTATATCCTCTCTACTTCGACCATCCTCAGTTAGTTTGCTCCCCAGATAGCAAAACTCATTTACTACTTTAAGCGTCTCATTTCCTAATCTAATTCCCGCAGCATCGCTAGATTTAATTC
The DNA here is from genome assembly GCF_023864275.1 of Schistocerca cancellata. Lineage (NCBI taxonomy): Eukaryota > Metazoa > Arthropoda > Insecta > Orthoptera > Acrididae > Schistocerca > Schistocerca cancellata. The sequence continues at coordinate 958,077,721 of NC_064627.1, forward strand.
GACTACGTTCCTTTATCGTCGTTTTGTTTTTGTTGATGTGTATCTTATATCTTCCTTTCAAGACACTGTCCATTCCGTTCAGCTACACTTACAGATCCTTTGCTGTCTTTGACAGAATTACAATGTCATCGGCGAACCTCAAAGTTACTATGTATGTAGGTAAATTGTAACTGTCTCATTTCTGTCAGTACACCGTGTTTTTAGATATCTGCTATTTGTATTGAACTTTGCCATAGCTTGTGTTTTGCTATTTTTGTGTGTGTCCATACAGTGGTGTACTGGTTACTTCATTCCTAGTGATCAATGAGGACATTTAAGGCAACAAGTGGCAAGCTCAAGAAATGTAAGAGAACCACCCGCTTTAGGAAATATAATAAAGTACTGAAGAGGACGTGCGAGGCCTATGGTACCGCAAACCACACACTCGTTAATGGTTTTAGTCTTTCGCAGACGCGTCCCCATCATAATCATCATCAGGGTGAAACGGATTTGCTACACTCTACTAGGCTGACCTTAGCTCATTTGTTCATGAGGGGGCGATGAATGGTCGACAGTGTGGACTTACTGCCCTGAGTTATGCGGGTGGTTCTTTAGAAGTTTTCTGGACTAAATGTAACTGGGAGAACGGCAACTAAGATTTTTTTCGCTCCAGATTACAACGGTACCAGATGCCAGTGCTTCCTACCCCTTCCTCCCTCGATTCCATTATTTGTTAAAAGTACAACGACATTACGAGTGGAAAGCAGACTAGGAAGCGAAGAAAAGAAGCGTTGACTATATTAGTGAAACAAAAGTAAAAGGTATAAAAACGCTTAAAAATTTCCGTATTCTGTGTTACTTAATATTTCCGTAATAGCATGAGACCCATCTGTTGTTTGTGAGAAACAGCGAGCACGCGTTTCCATGGACTAAGATCGTGTCATCTTTGTGTTCATGAGGTGTTTGTCTCAAGGTACAATAAATAAATATAATTTTTCTTGCACTGATACGCTCGCATTTCTAGTCGGCAAATGTCGACAGTAACAGAACCTATATTTGTGAGATTATGAGGTGGTGTGGTTATGATAAATCTTCCCCGGAGATAATTTTATTGAGTCTTATTGATTATTTTTAGTCTCGGTTAGATTTTTCTGTGGTTTATGATGTCAACATTATTGCAAAAATAGTCTTATTTTTTTAAATAGCTACAAAGTACCTGTTATGCAATACATTTTATACATTGAAGGATTACTTACATAAAACTGAGTAGGGGTTAGATAAAAAAATGTTACTCAAATAAATAATATTAATAATGATAATAAACCATCCAACATTCCACATAACACCTTCACTTTGTTTTCTTCCTTCTTTTTTCCTTCCTAGAAATACTTAGCCCTAAGCTACGCATAGCACAATACTAACACCTCTTCCTCTTTTTGTGCTAACATCTCACTCATTATGGAGATATGCTGACTCAGTTTTTCAGCATAGCAAATGGCCCAGAGGTCGCTAGTGTGTGTGTGTGTGTGTGTGTGTGTGTGTGTTTGTTTTTTTTGTGTGTAGTGAGTGAAGTGTTATGAAACAGTGTGTGTATAGTGTATGCAGTGACTGAGTGATCAGTGTGGCATTACATTATTTAATAAGTTATTTGTAAAAAAAACAACTATTGTATACCAGGACTAAATCTAATGATTGTCTCTAACTAGAAGTCTGTAAATATATGTGTATACGAATTAGCTTATTTTATATTGGTCTAAACTTGTAAATACTTTGACATGTACTATATGCTTGTAGAAAGAGATCTACAGATGAATAAAGCTACTACTACTACTACTACTATTACTCGTTTCATACGTCAACTGTAGCGAAAGGACGGACAAAATATTGTGTCGTAGTGATTCATATAAAGTTCTTCCATTTTTCAAGCTGCCTCACGACTGAGTAGAAACTTCAGGCTTTTGACAAGTTTTCGTCATCAGGGGACGAATGCTTCTTATACATCTGCTCCCAGAGATTCCTCTCCAAGAGATCCATGGAAAACGATAAATGTAATGTATCTGCAGGTGGAGTGGGCATCCGTGGGGTGAGATTCACGGAACAGGAGATATGTAGGTAAACTGACAATAGAGGAAGTACAGCTCTTCTCCGCTCCCCCCCCCCCTACCCCGTCAGCACCCCCACCTCAAATCCTTCAGCCCATTTTCTGCACGAACACTTTTCCTCTTTGAACTGAAGTTTTTAATGCTCGCCCATTATAACGTGACATCTCTAGCCCCCGTTCCCATACTCCATTAACATGTAGCCGCAGTATGAAATACAGAGTGAAACAGGGATGAACAGCCGCACGGGAGAGATGGCCAACGGATGTGGTTCTCCAACTAACCGCTTGACAGCGCTACCAGTCAGTAAATAGCGAGTTTTTTTCTCGCGAGCGACACCTTTACGGCTCTCTTCACTTTTTATTTCATCATCATCATCATCATCATCATCATCATCATTAAGACTGATTATGCCTTTCAGCGTCCAGTCTGGAGCATAGCCCCCCTTATACAGTTCCTCCATGATCCCCTATTCAGTGCTAACATTGGTGCCTCTTCTGATGTTAAACCTATTACTTCAAAATCATTCTTAACCGAATCCAGGTACCTTCTCCTCGCCCTGCCCCGACTCCTCCTACCCTCTACTGCTGAATCCATGAGTCTCTTGGGTAACCTTGCTTCTCCCATGCGTGTAACATGACCCCACCATCTAAGCCTGTTCTCCCTGGCTGCTACATCTATAGAGTTCATTCCCAGTTTTTCTTTGATTTCCTCATTGTGGACACCCTCCTGCCATTGTTCCCTTCTACTAGTACCTGCAATCATCCTAGCTACTTTCATATCTGTAACCTCAACCTTGTTGATATGGTAACCTGAATCCACTCAGCTTTCGCTCCCATGCAACAAAGTTGGTCGAAAGATTGAACGGTGCACAGATAACTTAGTCTTGGTACTGACTTCCTTCTTGCAGAAGAGAGTAGATCGTAGCTGAGCGCTCACTGCAGTAGCTTTGCTACACCTCGCTTCCAGTTCTTTCACTATGTTGCCATCCTGTGAGAATATGCATCCTAAGTACTTGAAACCGTCCACCTGTTCTAAATTTGTTCCTCCTATTTGGCACTCAATACGTTTATATTTCTTTCCCACTGACATTACTTTCGTTTTGGAGATGCTAATCTTCATACCATAGTCCTTACATTTCTGATCTAGCTCTGAAAGATTACTTTGCAAACTTTCAATCGAATCTGCCATCACAACTAAGTCATCCGCATATGCAAGACTGCTTATTTTGTGTTCACATATCTTAATCTCACCCAGCCAGTGTATTGTTTTCAACATATGATCCATAAATAATATGAACAACAGTGGAGACAGGTTGCAGCCTTGTCTTACCCCTGAAAATACTCTGAACCAAGAACTCAATTTACCGTCAACTCTAACTGCTGCCTGACTATCCATGTAAAGACCTTTAATTGCTTGCAAAAGTTTGCCTCCTATTCCATAATCTTGTAGAACAGACAATAACTTCCTCTAGATCTATAAAGCATAGATACAATTCCCTGTTCCACTTATAACACTTCTCCATTATTTGCCGTAAGCTAAAGATCTGGTCCTGACAACCTCTAAGAGGCTTAAACCCACACTGATTTTCATCCAATTGGTCCTCAACTAATACTCGCACTTTCCTTTCAACAATACCTGAGAAGATTTTACCCACAACGCTGATTAAAGAGATACCTCTGTAGATGTTACAATCTTTTCTGTTTCCATGTTTAAAGATTGGTGTGATTACTGCTTTTGTCCAGTCTGATGGAACCTGTCCCAACTCCCAGGCCATTTCAATTATTCTGTGTAGCCATTTAAGACCTGACATTCCACTGTATTTGATGAGTTCCGACTTAATTTCATCCACCCCAGCCGCTTTATTGCACTGCAATCTATTGACCATTTTTTCCACTTCCTCAAATGTGATCCTATTTCCATCATCATTCCTATCCCATTCTACCTCGAAATCGGAAACATTACTGATCGCATTTTCACCTACATTGAGCAACTCTTCAAAATATTCCCTCCATCTGCCCAAGGCATCCACAGGATTCACCAGCAGTTTTCCCGACCTGTCCAAAATATTTGTCATTTCCTTCTTGCCTCCCTTTCGAAGATTGCTAATTACACTCCAGAATGGTTTTCCAGCAGCTTGACCCATAGTCTCCAACCTGTTTCCAAAGTCTTCCCACGATTTCTTCTTGGATGCTGCAATTATCTGTTTGGCTTTGTTTCTTTCTTCAACATAACTTTCTCTGTCTACCTGGGTTCTGGTATGTAGCCATTTTTGATACGCCTTCTTTTTCCTTTTACAGGCTGCCTTGACTGTATCATTCCACCAAGCTGTTTGCTTCATCCTACTTTTACACACTACTGTTCCAAGACATTCTTTAGCCACTTCTAGTACTGTGTCCCTGTACCTTGTCCATTCCTTTACCAATGACTGCAATTGACTACATTCAACTAACTGGTACCTTTCTGAGATCGCTGTTATGTACTTGTGCCTGATTTCCTTATCCTGAAGTTTCTCCACTCTTATCCTCCTACATATGGACCTGACCTCCTGCCCTTTCGGCCTCACAATCCCAATTTCACTGCAGATTAAATAATGATCAGTGTCATCAAAGAATCCCCTGAATACACGTGTGTCCCTCACAGCCTTCCTGAATTCCTGATCTGTTATTATATAGTCAATGACAGATCTGGTTCCCCTGCCTTCCCAAGTATACCGGTGAATGTTCTTATGTTTAAAAAAGAAAGTTTGTGATTACTAAGCCCATACTGGCACAGAAATCCAAGAGTTGTTTCCCGTTCCTGTTGGCCTCCATATCCTCTCCAAATTTACCCATGACCTTTTCATACCCTTCTGTTCGATTTCCAATCCTGGCGTTAAAATCACCCATGAGCAGAACACTGTCCTTGTCCTTTACTCTAACAACTACATCATTGAGTGCCTCATAAAAACTATCCATCTTTTCTTGATCTGTCCCTTCACAATGCGAATATACTGACACAATCCTAATTTTCTTGCTAGACACTGTCAAATCTATCCACATCAGTCGTTCGTTTACATACCTTATTGCAACTACGCTGGGTTCCATTTCTTTCCTGATGTAAAGCCCTACACCCCATTGTACTATTCCTGCTTTGACTCCTGACAGGCAGACCTTGTATTCTCCCACTTCCTCTTCTTTCTCACCCCTTACCCGAATGTCACTAACAGCTAAAACATCCAGCCCCATCTTACTTGCAGCCTCTGCCAGCTCTTTCTTCCCAGAGTAGCCCCCATTGATATTAATAGCTCCCCATCTCATTACCATTTGTTTGCCAAGTCGTATCTTAGGAGTCCCTGGTTTGTCAGTTAGAGGTGGGACTCCGTCACCTCCAAAGGTCCGAGGCGTTTTGCTCTGATTGTTGCCAGCATCATATTTAAAGTACCAGGGAAGCAGGTTGCTTGCCTTACTTGCCCCGAGTCCCATTGGGTTTTACCCCTAACGGCTGAGGGACTAACCGGTGGATTTGGTAGTCTTTGCCGTATGAGCACAAGGGTGACCACGACTCAGAATATGTCGAGATGCCCAGCCTTATTCCAAAGCAACTGATATCCCGACTGTCGGGACCACTTACTTGGCCACTCATACGTTGCCCGTGGTTCATGATCTATGACATGACTACAGGAACCCACACCATGATCCATCACTTTTTATTTCAATAAAAAGAAAATATTTTTCATGATTTTAGTTTTTAAGATACTTTAATATTATATAACATGTCAATACTTTTCCAATTTCCGTAAGTTATTCTGTGAGTAGATACGGAAACTTACATTACCAGGGCTGTAGCTGTCTTAGCTGCATACTGTCATGTTGTAAATCCGTTCTCGTCCACCATGTTTGATGACGCGCTATGACCATGTTTCTCTGACGACTGAGGGAGGTGGCCGTACCATCTTTGGGATAGTTATCCGCCCTGTAAAACTTGGTTTATGTTTTTTGGTTTTGTTGAGAGTTCATTTTTTTGCAGATGATAACTAAGTACGTTCAAAATGGTTCAAATGGCTCTAAGCACTATGGGACTTAACATCTGAGGTCATCAGTCCCCTTGACTTAGAACGTAAACCTAACTAACGTAAAGACATCACACACATCCATGCCCGAGGCAGGATTCGAACCTGCGACTGTAGCAGCCGCGTGGTTCCGGACTGAAGCGCCTAGAACCGCTCGGCCACCACGGCCGACTAAGTACTTTCCCAAGATTGTTGCTGCTAAAGACAGATGGAGAGAAGAACACTTCAGATTGCTGTTAAAGTAAAAAATCATGGTTATTCAGTCAGGAAACGTAGCGAAAAATAAAAGCCGGTTGTGATTTAAAAACTACAATGGGTCCAATTCCTGTTTGTGTTTATGCAATGAGGAACTACTTCTGCGATTCCCTACATTTTCTCTACAGAACTTACTTGTAACAAGCCATTTAAATAAAAACATGTTACGATTATTGAATAATCTTTTAATACAATTTTCTCTTTGTTTTAGAAGTGTTTTGCCAGCTGGCCATCTGTTCCTTGTTTGTCTGGCCGTCTAACCTTGATACACTGTGAGATACCCAAGTGTTAGATGATATTAAGAAAATCGTAGTTAGTTTGAAACTTGGTCTGACTTCGTGGAAAGACTATTTCATTTTTTATGAATATATAAAGCAATACATATAAATTTCCCACTGTTTTTGTGTATTAGGGTGTAATATTGGCATTTTAAAATTCATGACCGTCTATCCCTGTTTTGCCTTACTGGTGCTCCCACAGAAGATATTGCTGGATTGCGGTAAAAGTGCGAGTCCAGTGTGGCTGCTGAGACGTTTACAGCGGTGCGACTTTGAGACACACCCTTCGAGCCGCCTGTTGAACTTAAAATGAGGCTTCTTTCAGTAGCGCTTTGACAGTCATGGTGGCGTGGTGCCTCAAAAGTGATGACAGGCGACGGGGCGGCAACGTTTCAAATATGTGAAAGTCAATATAATAATAGTCTATGAAATGACAGGCCAGTAATGTGACAGACAGTAAGTATGGCTTCTTTTTAGCACGTTTCGTAGAGGCGTTAGTCACAGTCGCAATTAGTGAAGTGTTGACGCTCGATGTGTCGTGAAGGACCATAGAGATGTCACTAACTTACCCAAAATTTTGATATTTCATCCCACATTGATGTGGGACTTGTCACTGAAATGTTTGTAATGCTGATGACTGCCTTATAACGCGAAGCTGCTTGGTGGCTATGTTTTTTGGTGTACTGCAGTCTGTGGCGAAGTCGCAAGTAGACGAACTTTTTTATGAGTCTCTAGATAGTGGTCGAACCCAGGCGACAACAAATCTTTCAATCAGTCCAATCAAATAGGGACACCTTTCTGTGCTTCTTATAATACACTGAGGTGACAAAAGTCGGTCGTGATATAGCGATATGTACATATGAAGCTAGCGGCAGTGGCGCGTACACGAGATGTAAGGAGAAGCTGTCATTTGTACTGAAATGATTCATGTGAAAAGACTTCCGCGCCGTTATTGCCGCACGATGGGAATTAATAGACTTTTAAAGCAGAATGGTAGCTGAAGCTAGACGCATGGGACTTCCCATTTCGGAAATCGTTACGGAATATTACGAAATCTGTAGCGTCAAGAATGTGCCGAGAATAGCAAATATTAGGCTTTACTTCTCGTCACGGACATCGCAGAGGCCGACGGCTTCCAGTTAACGACCAAGAGCAGCGTTCTTTCCGTACAGTTATCAGTGCAAGCGACAAGCAACACTGCGTCAAATAACCGCAAAAATCAATGTCGGACGTACGGCGAACATATTCGTCAGGACAGCATGGCGAAATTTGGCGTTAATGTGCTATGATAGCAGACGACTAACGCGAGTGCCTTTGCTATCAACACGACATCATCTATAGTGTCTCTCTGGGGCTCGTAACCGTATCAATTAGACACTAGCAGAATTGGAAAAGCGTGGCATGGACAGGTGAGTCCCACTTTAAGTTCGTAAGAGACGATGGTAAGGCTCGAGTGTGGCTCAGACCCTCGAAGCCATAGACGCAAGTCGTCAACAAGGCACGGTGCAAGCTGCTGGCGGCTCCATAATGGTTTGGCAGTGTTAGCATGCAATGGACTTAGTCCCCTGATCCAACTCAACCGATAATTGACTGCACATGGTTATGTTTAGTTTCATGGAGAACATTTGCAGCCATTCAAGGACTTCACGTTCACGTACAACAATGGAATTTATGTGGATGACAACGTGCCATGTCACCGGCCCACGGTTCTTCGCGTTTGGTTTCAACAACGGTCTGAACAATTCAAGCGAATGTCTTGGCCACCCAAACCGCCCGACATGAGTCCACTTATGGGGCATGAACCCCCTTTTATGGGACGTAAACGATAAGTTAGTTCCTGCACAAAATCCTGCACCGCAAACACTTTCTCAATTATATACTGCTAATATGGGTCATTATTTCTGCACAAGGCTTCCAACGACTTATTGACTCCACGCCACGTCAAGTTGCTGCACTGTACCAGGCAAAAGGAAGTCCACACGGTATTAGGGGGTATTACATGGCTTTCGTCTACTCAGTATGTATTGCGTAGCAACCGTCTGAAAATGTCTCTAAAGATTTTATTCCAACACTTGTTGTTGTTGTTGTGGTCTTCAGTCCTGAGACTGGTTTGATGCAGCTCTCCATGCTACTCTACCCTGTGCGAGCTTCCTCATCCCCCAGTACCTACTGCAACCTACATCCTTCTGAATCTGCTTAGTGTATTCATCTCTTGGTCTCCCTCCACGGTTTTTACCCTCCACGCTACCCTCCAATACTAAATTGGTGATCCCTTGATGCCTCACAACATGTCCTACCAACCGATCCCTTCTTCTAGTCAATTTGTGCCACAAACTTCTCTTCTCCCCAATCCTATTCAATACCTCCTCATTAGTTATATGATCTACCTATCTAATCTGCAGCAGTTTTCTGTAGCATCACATTTCGAAAGCTTCTATTCTCTTCTTGTCCAAACTAGTTATCGTCCATGTTACACTTCCATACATGGCTACACTCCATACAAATACTTTCAGAAACGACTTCCTGACACTTAAATCTATTTTCGATGTTAACAAATTTCTCTTCTTCAGAAATTCTTTCCTTGCCATTGCGAGTCTACATTTTATATCCTCTCTACTTCGACCATCATCAGTTATTTTGCTCCCCAAATAGAAAAAATCATTTCCTACTTTAAGTGTCTCATTTCCTAATATAATTCCCTCAGCATACGACTAAATTCCATTATCATCGTTTTGCTTTTGTTGATGTTCATCTTATATCCTCCCTTCAAGACACTGTCCATTCCGTTCAACTGCTCTTCCAAGTCCTGTCTCTGACAGAATTACAATGTCATCGGCGAACCTCAAAGTTTTTATTTCTTCTCCATGGATTTTAATACCTACTCCGAATTTTTCTTTTGTTTCCTTCACTGCCTGCTCAATATACAGATTGAATAACATCGGGGAGCGGCTACAACCTTGTCTCACTCCCTACCCAACCACTGCTTCCTTTTCATGTCCATCGACACTTATTCCTACATTTATTGTCTGGTAATAATTTCATCATACCTGTATTCAAATGTATCTTCTTTACATGTTTGTTACTCATTTGCAATACTGATTCTGACATGAAAATGCGCAACTTCTAAAGCTACATCAGCGTCACCAAACAAAAATGTAATACAATTAATAGTAACATACTGAGGGAAGGAGCGCAGGGAGAGCAGATAATGAATCCTGCACAACCGTTCAAGGCGAGGTCCTGGTGGAGATCGTTCGCTGTTGCCTGCTTCCGATCTGTTATGAAGTGTCAAGTGTGTGTCTGTGTCGTGTGGATGACAGTGACGAGTACTTGTACAGTGTAGCGTTGTGTCTGTGTTATGCTGCATGAAGAGAAGGGATAAGATGAAACCCTTTGGCGTCATATAGCCAACTCCTCTTGAGAAACACTGAAGGGGCCGCCGAGTTTAGCGTCCTCATCCGACGCACATATAACCACCAACAGTGTCACGTTATCTCAGTTGATAATACACTAAGGAGAGGTCGTGAATTTAATCCAGTGCACTGGCGCAAAGAGTAGTGATCTGAAACTTTGCGCAACCACGTTTGTCATCCTTGCCCGCCAAATACTGGCAGTGAAAATGTTATAAATCAAGCCTAGTTTTGGAGCTCCTATTGAACTGGGCCGCGACCAGTCGGGCGCGGCACGTAAGTCCTCTTCACATAGAAGCCGCTGCTTTTATGTTATCGTCCTGGAGGGGGATCCAGTCAGCGTGCGACAGGCTGACTTCTTCTCACAGCCTTCTGTTCTCCGTCGTTCTCGACTGGAGTGCTGGTATTTGACTTTATTCCGTAACAGAAAATTTTATCCACCACCAGGATCCGAACCGAGTTTGCACCGAGTTGAGTGCCACTGCAGAGGCGTGCGTTACGGACGTCGGCTACAGTGCCAGGTAAAAATATAATACGCAGCACTAAATATTATAAACGCAACAAAACAATCTCAATGCATAAGAAACAGTGGAAGGCAAGAGTGGTACATTACATTCACAGACAGGAGATGGTCAACCTGGTAATGAGGTCAGAGCAGGGTGGGAGGTGTCGAATCGACCAAAATTTTCCAAACAGTCACAGATCGCAACAGTCTACTTCTGACCTGTAGTTAGTTGCAAAATCTCAGGGGATATAAGGAAAGAGTAAGTACCTTTTCAGTTTCTTTAGTAAAAGCTAAGATCACGTCACTTGAATTTTTGCACAGTTTCCTTGGCCCTTATACCATACAGCGATGGTCTCACACTCATTTATTTTACGATGATTCCTGTTCCTAACAACAAATGGCATCCAGATTGGCAAATGGCATATTTGAACTGAAACAGGACCGACCCATGACGCGATTGTATACCTCGTTCACTTGAAAGGTGCGATAAGCAATAATATCTCTGCTATTAAAAGCCTACAGCCCTTTAACGGCCTTCACTGTATCTGCAGCAGTAGTCACCCAGCAATTACCATGTTGAGCTATATCCTTCTGCTCCAGTGTGAAGTTGAGAACACATACGCAAAATTCTGACGGCCCTTGTTGAACAACTTGCACTTCTGCATCACCCGTCGTACCGTGACCTTGTTGTTAGGTTGTTCCGCTCCAATTTGTTTATAAATATGCGTAAATAAATGGTATAAATTTGTATCCATTCATCTACCATTCCGCGACCTTATCATTGGGTTCTTTCCATCCATCTTGTTTATATACGTAAATAAATGTGACAGATTCATTTACATGAGAAAATAGTCCTGATCCCCAGAATGAACTTTCATTCTGACAAATTAAAACCAGCCTGTTGTTAACTTCGCCTTTCGGGAGCAGACTGAACTATCAAATACTACTCACTACCTGTTCTCTGGGGTATAATTCCACCAGTGACTCTTCTCCTACTTTCCAAACCTCACAGAAGTTCTCCCACTGACATTGCGGAGGGATTAGTCGGCAGTCCACTTGGGTGTTGGCGGCGAGACGTCGGACCTCTTGCACGGGGCTAAAGTTACAGGTTGTTGAACTCGGAAGTTAATGTTCCTCAGCGATCCGACCTGTTTTTCCGGTTTTTATAGGCGACTGTAGTGGCTCAATGAGTGCGCACATGCAGAGGCCACCTACGTAGAAACTGGAACAATAAAATCGCTAGTGAACGATGGAGGAGTCAGACTTTCTGAAGCTTAGTTATAACTAATGAACTACATTTGTTTCCGTCGGAACTTCAGTGCACTGATTCTCTTGGCGTTGTTTTGACTAGTTTACGCTGACTATCTCTGGAAATATCTGATTGATTTGATGAATATTTCACTAACAGAAATCAGGAAGTTATAGTGGACTGGGAATATTCTGCAGAAACTAAAGTAATATTAAGTGCGCCTCAGGGAGGCGTAATTGGACTTCTAACGTTCTCAGTATGAGTTGACATTTATCGGATAGAATCTGCGGCACTGTGAGATTGTTCGTTTTGTAGTCTAAAGGAAAGTATTGGCTTTGGACGACCATGAGGGAATGCAGGAAGACAGGGACAAATTTTTCAAGCAGTTTAGGTCTGTGACAAGTAGGTAGCACCCGACAGTGTTTGATTACGAGAAGGCCGGGGAACTTATTGAGAGCGTCACATCGTGGAGGTATTTGGGGAGAATAGTAAGGAGCGATATGAACTGGGACAATCATGCAAGATCTGTATTAGCCAAGGAGAATGGAAGGCAGGTTTGTAGAAAGAGATGTGGGAAAACGGTCCCATAAAGGAAATCGCATGAATGAGGTTAGTGCAACGAATTAGAAAGTTATGTTTCAGTATTTGGGCATGACAAAAGACATCAATCGGAAACAGAGACGAGATGCTAGGACCATGTCAGGTGGGTATAGCTCTTACGATAGTGTGACAGCTGCTCGGGAGATTTAAATGGGATTCCTTGGAAGGAAGACGAAGTTCTCATAAGTGTACTTATAGGGTATTTGTAGAGAGCCTGTGTTCAGAGAAGACTGAGCAAGCATAATAGAAACCACAATCGTCTGGCCATAACTGTGGGTTCTTTAATTTCTCTGGGAGATGACTAGTCTGAACTACAACGAATGAAATATTATTAGTCCACTTTATTACTTCTTCTTGTGTAGTGGTCAATCCAATGATTGGTTTGCAACAGTGGTCTACCTCTTCGTCTTTTTCCCTCGACATGTCCATCTATGGTTGTGTTCAGGAGTCCTTTATGTCTTAATAGATGGCCTGTAAATTGCACTCTTCTTTTAACAATGAAACTCCAGAAGCTTCTCCTCTCACCTGCTCTTTCCAGAACCACTTCGTTTGTAACCTTGTCGATACATTTTATTTTGAGCATGCGTCTACAGCACCACATTTCAAAAAAATTTAGCTTCTGGCCTTCCTCTGTCTCGAGAGTCTATGTTTCACACCCATAGCACGCCACACTCCACACATATGATTTCAAAAATCTTTTCCTGATTTCAAGGCTGATGCTCTTAGATGTTAAGATGTTTTACTTCTTGTTAAAAGCAGCCTTTGCTTGAGCAATTATACTTCTCACTTCTGCCTTGCTCCTTCCATCCCTGGTAATATTACTGGCCAGATAAGTAAATTTATCAACTTGTTCAAGCAGTTCACTGCCTACATGAACTTGTACTTTAACTTGATCTTTTTTGTCACATGTCATTTCTTTTGCTTTTGCTTTATTAATTCTCATGGTATATTCTTCCCCCATAACTTTATCCATTGTATTCAGTAGGACTACAAGATCGTCTTCACTTTCAGCTAGGACAGCTGTATCATCGGCATATCTTATCGTATCTATTCGTTGGCCATGAATTACTACACATGTCTGTGAATTTTCCCTTACTTTTTTCAGCGCCTCTTCAATGTATAGGTTAAAGATAACAGGGGATAGTGCGCAACCTTGTCGGACGCCTTTCCGTATCTGCACCCCTTCTTGTTTTGTCTGTCCACGGATAACTGCTGTCTCGTTTTTGTACAGTTTCCGTATCATTTTTCTATCTTTATAGTCTATTCCTACTTTTTTGAGTACCTCAAACACCTTATCCCATTTAACATTATCAAATGCTTTCTCTACATTTACGAAAGCTATGTTTGTTGTCAGGTTCTTATCTAGTCGTTTCTCTATTATTAGTTTTAGAGCAAATATTGCTTCTCTGGTTCTGTATTTTTCCGGAATCCAAACTCGTCTTCGGAGAGTGTAGCTTAGACTTTTTGTTCTATGCGTTTTAGGATAATTGCGGTTGCTGTTTTAGAGGCGTGAGTAACTAGGCTGAGCGTCCTATAATTTTCACATCTTGTAGCATTTACCTCCTCCCCCCATGAACCATGGACCTTGCCGTTGGTGGGGAGGCTTGCGTGCCTCAGCGATACAGATGGCCGTACCGTAGGTGCAACCACAACGGAGGGGTATCTGTTGAGAGGCCAGACAAACATGTGGTTCCTGAAGAGGGGCAGCAGCCTTTTCAGTAGTTGCAGGGGCAACAGTCTGGATGATTGACTGATCTGGCCTTGTAACATTAACCAAAACGGCCTTGCTGTGCTGGTACTGCGAACGGCTGAAAGCAAGGGGAAACTACAGCCGTAATTTTTCCCGAGGACATGCAGCTCTACTGTATGATTAAATGATGATGGCGTCCTCTTGGGTAAAATATTCCGGAGGTAAAATAGTCCCCCATTCGGATCTCCGGGCGGGGACTACTCAGGAGGACGTCGTTATCAGGAGAAAGAAAACTGGCGTTCTACGGATCGGAGCGTGGAATGTCAGATCCCTTAATCGGGCAGGTAGGTTAGAAAATTTAAAAAGGGAGATGGATAGGTTAAAGTTAGATATAGTGGGAATTAGTGAAGTTCGGTGGCAGGAGGAACAAGACTTTTGGTCAGGTGATTACAGGGTTATAAATACAAAATCAAATGGGGGTAATGCAGGAGTAGGTTTAATAATGAATAAAAAAATAGGAGTGCGGGTAAGCTACTACAAACAGCATAGTGAACGCATTATTGTTGCCAAGATAGACACAAAGCCCATGCCTACTACAGTAGTACAAGTTTATATGCCAACTACCTCTGCAGATGATGAAGAAATAGATGAAATGTATGACGAGATAAAAGAAATTATTCAGGTAGTGAAGGGAGACGAAAATTTAATAGTCATGGGTGACTGGAATTCGTCAGTAGGAAAAGGGAGAGAAGGAAACATAGTAGGTGAATATGGATTGGGGGGAAGGAATGAAAGAGGAAACCGCCTTGTAGAATTTTGCACAGAGCATAACTTAATCATAGCTAACACTTGGTTCAAGAATCATGAAAGGAGGCTGTATACATGGAAGAAGCCTGGAGATACTGACAGGTTTCAGATAGATTATATAATGGTAAGACAGAGATTTAGGAACCAGGTTTTAAATTGTAAGACATTTCCTGGGGCAGATGTAGATTCTGACCACAATCTATTGGTTATGAACTGCAGATTGAAACTGAAGAAACTGCAAAAAGGTGGGAATTTAAGGAGATGGGACCTGGATAAACTGAAAGAACCAGAGGTTGTAGAGAGTTTCAGGGAGAGCATTATGGAACAATTGACAGGAATGGGGGAAAGAAATACAGTAGAAGAAGAATGGGTAACTCTGAGGGATGAAGTAGTGAAGGCAGCAGAGGATCAAGTAGGTAAAAAGACGCGGGCTAATAGAAATCCTTGGTAACAGAAGAAATATTGAATTTAATTGATGAAAGGAGAAAATATAAAAATGCAGTAAATGAAGCAGGCGAAAAGGAATACAAACGTCTCAAAAATGAAATCGACAGGAAGTGCAAAATGGCTAAGCAGGGATGGCTAGAGGACAAATGTAAGGATGTAGAGGCTTGTCTCACTAGGGGTAAGATAGATACTGCCTACAGGAAAATTAAAGAGACCTTTGGAGAGAAGAGAACCACTTGTATGAATATCAAGAGCTCAGATGGCAACCCAGTTCTAAGCAAAGAAGGGAAAGCAGAAAGGTGGAAGGAGTATATAGAGGGTTTATACAAGGGCGATGTACTTGAGGACAATATTATGGAAATGGAAGAGGATGTAGATGAAGATGAAATGGGAGATAAGATACTGCGTGAAGAGTTTGACAGAGCACTGAAAGACCTGAGTCAAAACAAGGCCCCGGGAGTAGACAACATTCCATTAGAACTACTGATGGCCTCGGGAGAGCCAGTCATGACAAAACTCTACCATCTGGTGAGCACGATGTATGAGACAGGCGAAATACCCTCAGACTTCAAGAAGAATATAATAATTCCAATCCCAAAGAAAGCAGGTGTTGACAGATGTGAAAATTACCGAACAATCAGTTTAATAAGTCACAGCTGCAAAATACTAACGCGAATTCTTTACAGACGAATGGAAAAACTGGTAGAAGCCGACCTCGGGGAAGATCAGTTTGGATTCCGTAGAAATGTTGGAACACGTGAGGCAATACTGACCTTACGACTTATCTTGGAAGAAAGATTAAGAAAAGGCAAACCTACGTTTCTAGCATTTGTAGACTTAGAGAAAGCTTTTGACAATGTTGACTGGAATACTCTCTTTCAAATTCTGAAGGTGGCAGGGGTAAAATACAGGGAGCGAAAGGCTATTTACAATTTGTACAGAAACCAGATGGCAGTTATAAGAGTCGAGGGGCATGAAAGGGAAGCAGTGGTTGGGAAAGGAGTGAGACAGGGTTGTAGCCTCTCCCCGATGTTATTCAATTTGTATATTGAGCAAGCAGTAAAGGAAACAAAAGACAAATTCGGAGTAGGTATTAAAATTCATGGAGAAGAAGTAAAAACTTTGAGGTTCGCCGATGACATTGTAATTCTGTCAGAGACAGCAAAGGACCTGGAAGAGCAGTTGAACGGAATGGACAGTGTCTTGAAAGGAGGATATAAGATGAACATCAACAAAAGCAAAACGAGGATAATGGAATGTAGTCAAATTAAGTCAGGTGATGCTGAGGGAATTAGATTAGGAAATGAGACACTTAAAGTAGTAAAGGAGTTTTGCTACTTAGGGAGTAAAATAACCGATGATGGTCGAAGTAGAGAGGATATAAAATGTAGACTGGCAATGGCAAGGAAAGCGTTTCTCAAGAAGAGAAATTTGTTAACATCGAATATAGATTTAGGTGTCAGGAAGTCGGTTCTGAAAGTATTTGTATGGAGTGTAGCCATGTATGGAAGTGAGACATGGACGATAACTAGTTTGGACAAGAAGAGAATAGAAGCTTTCGAAATGTGGTGCTACAGAAGAATGCTGAAGATAAGGTGGATAGATCACGTAACTAATGAGGAGGTATTGAATAGGGTTGGGGAGAAGAGAAGTTTGTGGCACAACTTGACTACAAGAAGGGATCGGTTGGTAGGACATGTTCTGAGGCATCGAGGGATCACAATTTTAGCATTGGAGGGCAGCGTGGAGGGTAAAAATCGTAGAGGGAGACCAAGAGATCAATACACTAAGCAGATTCAGAAGGATGTAGGTTGCAGTAGGTACTTGGAGATGAAGAAGCTTGCACAGGATAGAGTAGCATGGAGAGCTGCATCAAACCAGTCTCAGGACTGAAGACCACAACAACAACAACAGCATTTACCTTCTTTGGAATGAGGATCATAATGTTTTTCTCAAAGTCTGTAGGAATTTTACCCTGCTCGTACATGTTGAAAACAAGATTATACAACTCCTGATTCAGTTTTGCTCCTCCAGATTTCAGAAGTTCACTTTATTACATGAATGAATAAAAACATTTACTTAATTTGATACAACAGTTTGCTACAGAAGTGTGTAATAATTTACAACTGTCACTGATGCATTAATTAACAAGCTGCTTTCTTGAAGTACAGTGTTCGACATTTACAGCAGCACATTTCCTCCTGAGGCTTCAATAACTCTTTAGTCCAACTCGATGATGCTGAGTGCCTCGGATGAGGTCATGAAGTGGGGCAGAATGCTTCCACGCTCAGCTCTATATTGATCTTCGTGTGAGGGCGCTATTGTGCTGAGAGCGAGGGAGTATCTTCTTCAGCTTCTGCCATTCGTCGTTGCGGATTGCAGTGAGACTTCTCTAACGACTGTGGTGTCAATGTGCGTCGCTGATTTTGGTGTGGTTCAAATGGTTCAAATGGCTCTGAGCACTATGGGACTTAACATCTGAGGTCATCAGTCCTCTAGAACTTAGAACTACTTAAACCTAACTAACCTAAGGACATCACACACATCCATGCCCGAGACAGGATTCGAACCGGCGACCATAGCAGTCTCGCTGTTCCGGACTGAAGCGCCTAGAACCGCACGGCCACCGCGGCCGGCTTTTGGTGTGGCACCACGATCTTTGGACGATGCCACAATAATGCTACTATTGTGTACAATATGTACTGCTCATTCGAATAAGATGATGGAGGTTAGAGCACTTACTCATTTTACCGTCTCTCAGTATGTGAATGGGATAGAGTACAAAATAGACAATACTGGCAACAATGTAACCACCACCATGCATTGTACAATGGCTTACAGGATATATATGCAGATATTTTGTCTTTGTGGAGGTTTGTACCAAAGTTACAAAGAACCAATTTAAGAAGTGTGTTGACAGTTGGCAGTGTTTGCGTACAGTCCAGTGGTTGGATCTTGCACTCTTGCTGGAGGCAATTAGGTTGCTACAGGACACATTTAATCCGTGTAGGATTGGTAGTTTAACATTGTGTTTCAAGTCGAAGAAAAGCTGGAGACCCTTGGTAAGGAAATTTTGCAACTGTAGCGGAGCCTAAAGTACATCCTGGTTCCCGATAAACATTTGATTGGTAGTCAATGCTGTAATACGTTACGTAAGTATGCTCGCGTACTGTACATAGCAAAAACCGTACATATTTCGGCCGCGGACGCGTTTGAAGGACGGAGGGGGGAACGTATCAGTCGAGCACAAGCAATCTCCGAATTATAAGTGCCTTAGTATAGCTACCAGTAAATTCCAGATTCTTTAAAGAATCAGTCATGTACCAGAAAGCTTCAAACGTCTGATTACAAACGAACTAATCTGTTAAGTATTTGACTTAAGCTTGTAAGCAAGATTAAGTTTAGGAAAGATTTTAAATTGTACATCAAGTATGGAAATCTCTCATTACTAAACAGTTGATGAATATAGTCTGGGGTAAATAAAAGAAATTATTCAGACAGTGAAGAGAGACTAAAATTTTATAATCATGGGCGACTGGAATTCGATAGTAGGAAAAGGATGAGATGGAAAAGCAGTAGGTGAATCTGCAATGGGGGTAAGGAATGAAAGAGGAAGCCGCCTGGTAGAATTTTGCACAGAGCATAACTTAATCGTAGCTAACACTTGGTTTAAGAATCATGAAAGAAGGTTGTATACGTGAAAGAGGCCTGGAGACACTGGAAGGTTTCAGATAAATAATATTATGGTGAGGCACAGATTTAGAAGCCAGGACTTAAATTGTAATACATTTCCAGGGACAGATGTGGACTCTGACCAAGATCTGTTGGTTATGAACTGTAGATTAAAACTGAAGAAACTGCAAAAACGTGGGAATTTAAGGAGATGGGACCTGGATAAACTGAAAGAACCAGAGGTTGTAGAGAGTGTGAGAGAGAGCATTAGGGAACGATTGACAACAGGGTAAAGAAATACAGTAGAAGAAGAAAGTGTAGCATTGAGAGAGGAAATAGTGAAGGCAGCAGAGGATCAAGTAAGTAAAAAGACGAGGGCTAATAGAAATCCTTGGGTAACAGAAGAAATAATGAATTTAATTGATGAATATAAAAACGCAGTAAATGAAGCAGGCAAAAAGGAATGCAAACGTCTCAAAAATGAGATAGAAAGGAAGTGCAAAATGGCTAAGCAGGGATGGCTAGAGAACAAATGTAAGGATGTAGAAGCATATATTACTAGGGGTAAGATAGATACTTCCTACAGGAAAATGAAATGGACCTTTGGAGAAAAGAGAACCACTTGTATGAATATCAAGAGCTCAGATGGAAACCCAATTCTAAGCAAAGAACGGAACGCAAGGACAATATTATGGAAATGGAAGAAGACGTAGATGAAAATGAAGTGGGAGATATCATACAGCGTGAAGAATTTGACAGAGCACCGAAAGATCTAAGTCGAAACAAGGCCACGGGAGTAGACAACATTCCATTAGACCTACTGACAGTCTTGGGAGAGCCAGTCCCGACAAAAATATCTGGTGAGGAAGATGCATGAGACAGGTGAAATAAAAATGGTTCAAATGGTTCTGAGCACTACGGGACTTACCATCTGAGGTCATCAGTCCCCTAGAACTTAGAACTACTGAAACCTAACTAACCTAAGGACATCACACACATCCATGCCCGAGGCAGGATTCGAACGTGCGACAATAGCGGTGCGCGGTTTCAGACTGAAGCGCCTACAACCCTCAGACTTCTAGACGAATATAATAATTCCAATTCCAAAGAAAGAAGGTGTTGACAGGTGTGAAAATTACCAAACTATCAGTTTAATACGTCACGGCTGCAAAATACAGACACGAATTCTTTACAGAGGAATGGAAAAACTGGTACAAGCAGACCTTGCGGAAGATCAGTTTGGATTCCGTAGAAATGCTGGAACACGTGAGGCAATACTGACCCTGCGACGTATCTCAGAAGATAGATTAAGGAAAGGCATACCTATGTTTCTAGCATTTGTAGACTCAGAGAAAGCTTTTGACAATGTTGACTGGAATACGCTCTTTCAAATTATGAAGGTGGCAGGGGTAAAATGCAAGGAGCGAAAGGCTATTTACAATTTGTACAGAAACCAGATGGCAGTTATAAGAGGCAAGGGGCATGAAAGGGAAGCAGTGATTAGGAAGGGAGTGAGACAGGGTTGTAGCCTATCTCCCATGTTATTGAATCTATATAATTAGCAAGCAGTAAAGGAAACAAAAGAAAAATTTTGAGTAAAAATTAAAATCCATGGAGAAGAAATAAAAACTCTTAGGTTTGCTGATGACATTGTAATTCCTTCAGAGACAGAAAAAGACCTGGAAGACCAAATGAACGGAATAAACAGTGTAATCAAAGGAGGATATAAGATGAACATCAACAAAAGCAAAACAAGGATAATGGTATGTAGTCATTAAATCACGTGATGCTGAGGAATTTCCAGTTTATTATACAATTACTGACTGAATTTAAAAAATTTTAAATCCTGTCATAGCCCAATAATTATGAGGTATAACCTTATGTTAAAGGTTTAACACAGTAAGAGAAGTATTACAATTGAAAACTGTGATATATTTCGAGGCAACATAACTAAGTGTGCGCAAATAACCGATCTATGTTGAAGTAAAAAAAAGTAATGGGATAGCGATGTACACATATTCAGATGGCGACAGCATCGCATACACAGGGTATACAAGGGTAGTGCGTTGAAGGAGCTGTCATTTGTCCTCGTGTGATTCATATGAAAAGGTTTCCCGCGTGAATATGGCCTCTCGAAGAGAATTAACACACTTTGGACGCGGAATGGTAGTTGGAGGTAGACGCATCGGGCATTCCATTTCGGAAATCGTTAGTGAATTCAATTTTCTCAGATCCACGGTGTCAAGAGTGACCCGAGAGTAGGCATCACCTCTCACCACAGACGACGTAGTGGCCGGCGGCTTTCATTTAACGACCGAGAGCAGCAACGTTTGTGTAGAGTGATCAGTGTTAACGAACAAGAAATATTGCATGAAATAAGCACAGAAATCAAAGTGGGGCATACGATGAACGTGACCTTTAGGGCAATGCGCTGAAATTGGGCCCTACAGAGCTATGGCAGTTGACAATGACGCGGCTGCGGTTGCTAGAAGTACGACATTGCTTGCGGCATCTCTGCTGGGCTCGTGACTATATCGGTTGAATCCTAGACGACTGGAAAACCGCAGCCTGGTCAGATATGCTCCAGTGTCAGTTGTTAATAGCTGATTATAGGGTTCGAGTGATGCGCAGGACCCACGAAGCCATGGACCCAAGTTGTCAACAAGCCACCGTGCAAGCCGGTGCTGACTCCATAATGATGTGGGCTGTGTTTACGAGGAATGAACTGACTCCTCTGATCCACTTGAAGAGATCGTAGACTGGAAGTGGTTATGTTCGGCTACCTGGACGGCATTTGGAGCCATTCATGGACTTCATGTTCCCAAACAACGACATAACTTTTATGCAATGGGCCATGTCACCGGACCACAATTGTTCACGATTGGTCTGGAAAACATTCTGTACAGATCGAGCGAATGGTATAGCCACCCAGATAGCCTGACAGAAATGGTATTGAACATTTATAGAACATAATCGAGAGGCCAGTTCGTGTACAACATCCTGCAACCACAACACTTTCGCAGTTGTGGACGGCTGCAGAGGCCGCATGGATCAATGTATCTGTGGGGGACTTAATTTGACTTATTGAGTCCATGCCACATCGAGTTACTGCACTATGCCAGGCAAAAGTAAGTCTGACACGACATTAGGAAGTACCCTATGAATTTCGTCACCTCAATGTGTATTCATCCGTTCTCTGGGAGTGAGTACACTTAGTAATAATAAACTTTACACTGAATTCCAAACATTTTCGAAACATTTTCGAAACATTTTCTTCCTGACACGCCTTATAAAATAAAGAAAGGAAAAAAGTTTACAGTTTACTTCATTTTCGCTGTTCATGGAGTGTAACTGCCACATCAGAAACGATGTTTCAATTTATTACTTCCTTACTACCGCAGCACTTTCTCCGCACCACACTTTGCACGCACCGTCTACATACACCACAGAATGTAACACTAAGGTCAGGAGATATGAAGTTATAAACAATGAGGTGCGTAAAATACCAGTTTACACCTAAAAAGGAGCGCGAATTATCCCGGGTATACCAATCCAGTTGATACTTGGCGACTTCCTGCAGACATTAGCCTACACATAATTCTACGTCTTTTTCAATCACTTTCTCTCTTACACGCTTTACATTACATATTTAAACTCATTTGTAAAGTAAGTCACTGTGTAAGATGCACATGTCATTTTGATTGTAAGTTATCGAAGTGCACGTCAGAGAGAGAGCAAGTTAAGTTACTGTTAAACAATCTTTGATCTTCTTGTGACACAGTCTTTGCCTCTGCGCAGTCTAGTGCATTCTTAGTTGAGGTGTGGTAGGCAGTGGTGGATGGTGGATACATGTGCCCCCCCAGCCCCACCCCCTAGCGGGGACTCCCGCATTGTCACCCGCGCCGCCCCCGCCACACAGCCCGCTACTTGTTCGTTTCTTACGTCAGCCGACTCGACTGAATGGAGTTATCGAGTAGTTGTACTTTCCTATGTAGCACCCGCGTCCGCGTCATCATATTTTGTACGTTTCTGTCTGGCACGTCGATAGCTAACACATACCTACGAGAAAAGACACAGCCATTCTAGTGATCTCTCTACACGTTATTTTGTCTGGCATTTGTTCGATAAAAGTCGATACGGAGCGTTATAAATACGGACTATTCCCCGAATAGGAAGCTAGTTTTCATTCGGGAGCAGAAATATCATGACTGAAGAATGAATAAGTAAAGGACCTAGTTGTAGCAAGTGCATGTATGAAGATTAGTCAAGAGGGAGAGTGATCAGCTGATTGTGAAATATAATAGTAATTCATAGCAATTCCTTGCTAATTTTTTACTAATAATGTAACAATAGTTTCCCATATCTAACTCGTAATACGAGTTAGGTATGAGAAACTATTGATGAGTATATCTCCGGTTATAGTGATTTTAGAGAAGATTCCTAAAAACACCTAGTTACTATATATAGGCCCTCTATCGAATACGCTAGAAAGGAACGGAGTCATCATTGGAAACGCGCTCTTATATTATACGTCGTATGGTGCATATTGGCATGTTGCTTTCAAAAAAAAAAAAAAAAAAAAAAAAGACTAACAACTAACGTAAGGACATCAAACACATCCATGCCCGAGGCAGGATTCGAACCTGAGGCAGGATTCGAACCTGCGACGGTAGCGGTCACGCGGTTCCAGATTGAAGCGCCTAGAACCGCACGGCCACACCGGCCAGCTGTCGCTTTCACAGTAGGTACTTATTCACGCTCCATAAAAACTGCAAGCGGACATTCTGGCAGCGTATGTTCTCGAAACAACCGATCCAGATATATATAAGGGCAGCTGAGTCGCTGCCAGGTAGTCAGTTTGAAAGCTACAATCGTCGCGATAACTTAGAAGTGATAAAAAGTGAACAACTGCTATTATTGGCTATTGCCACGGACTTGTCAGTGCTCTGCTTAGTGACAACATAAATACGCCGAAGGTGACCGTGTGTTTTTTAGTGCTAAGTGTTCTAGTGTTGCATTTTTCAGTGCAGATAACGTGGTTATTCGAGAATAATTGACATCTACTTTACCTATGTCGTTACAATATAACAAAATGGATCGTTATGAAATAAGAACCAAAAAAGTGGAAACATCTGAAGATTCCGGTCACCATTCAGCAGCAAAAACACCACCAGATGTACAGGTAGAACCCAGCACTTCATCAAACTGGTAACGCCACGTAGCGCTCTGTATGAAAAATCACTGGCTGTGCTGTGTGCAGTCTGTGGCTAGTTTGCATTGTTGTCTGCCATTGTAGTGTTGGGCAGATGGATGTGAACAGCGCGTAGCGTTGAGCAGTTGGAGGTGAGTCGCCAGCAGTGATGGATGTGAGGGAGAGAGATAGCGGAGTTTTGAAATTTGTAAGACTGGATGTCATGAACTGCTATATATATTATGACTTTTGATGACTATTAAGGTAAATACATTGTTTGTTCTCTATTAAAATCTTTCATTTGCTAACTATGCCTGTCAGTAGTTAGTGCCTTCCGTTGTTTGAATCTTTTATTTAGCTGGCAGTAGTGGCGCTCGCTGTATTGCAGTAGTTCGAGTAACCAAGATTTTTGTGAGGTAAGTGATATGTGAAACGTATAGGTTAATGTTACTCAGGGCCATTCTTTTGTAGGGATTTTTGAAAGTCAGATTGCGTTGCGCTAAAAATATTGTGTGTCAGTTTAAGCACAGTCATGTATAATTTTTCAAAGGGGACGTTTCATATTTCGACCCTTAGCCGAGGATATCTCACTGGAATCTTCTGATTTTTTCTTGTAGTTTGTGTAATTAGTGTAGATTTTGTTTATTGCTAGCGCTTAATTGTAGAGATAATCTCCTTTGTAGTTGCAGTCTTTCATTGTTGTACAGTAAAACAGGTGTGGCACGCTTGTAAATTTGCACCAAGTATTTCGCAGCTGCGCTTGCAATTAACTAGATATTATTTTCAGTGCTATGTTAATGTGTTTTCTTATTTTGCTCTTCAAATTGTGCTTTTCTGTGTTATCGTGTGGAATATTGTATCAATAATGACGTGTGAAAAACGTAACACTAGGCTCCAAAGTAAACTGAGAAATAATAGTGACGACGAGTGTAGCTTACCAGCATCACTGTATAATGAATTAACAGACATTCAGAGTAGTAATTTGGTAATTGTTCATAGGGAAATGGAACGGGCTGCAAATAATGGTGTAGGCAGTGAAACAATTAGAGAACAGGGAAGCATTATCAATCGATCGGTCGGCAACAGCTCGCCTCAGGATTCCGAAATGACAGGACACAATCTTGCAAATACTGTAGATTCAGGTTTTGGGTCCTCACCATTTTCTCAAATAAGTCAAGACACATTTTCTGCTGGTCAAAATGTGAATGTTGGCGGTGCAAATGCACTGCCGAAAAGCATAGAGGAACAGATTCCAGACACAAATACATTATTATTGCAATTAATGCAACAAATGAAACAAAATCAGAGACAAACACAGCAACAGTTAGACACAATGGAACAAAATCTTGAAAATTTAGACACAGTGGAACAAAATCTTAAAAAGTGAGACACAATGGAACAAAATCTTCAAAAGTTAGACACCACGCTTGAACAAACACGTGAAGATTTAACTACTGAGTTACATAACATCGAATCGAAATGTCAAAAAGTCTATAATGACGTAAAAACACTAATTTGTGAGCGTTTCCAACCTATTTTTTCGCGTCATGAAAATGCATTACAGAATCACGAAGCAGCCATAAAAGAACTGCAAACAATTGTTCATGAAAATCACGACACCTTGCAAGCTGAAATTGACTCAGTTGCATCTACCGATTCGGTTACGCAACTTGCAAAAACTCAGGAAAACTTAAAGGACACAGTAGATACGATTTCAACACAAATGGACACTCTGAAACTTGGTTCAGAAAAACACACAGAGGAAATAATTTCACTATCGGATAAAGTAGCCGAACTTTCAGATCAGTTGACTAACTTATCTACAAAGGTAGATGATGATCTGAATGACACAAGACCTGTAGCCTTCACGGACACTGAAGAGTATGAACCAATTAGAAAATTCAAACAAAATCAAAATCAAATCAATACACAGTACAAAAGAGAAATCCGGGAAGTACAAGATCAGTTGGCACAAGTAATACAAGAATTACATATTTCAGAGGACACTCGCGCTCCTGTACAGGAAGAGGGACATAGAAATACGGAACAACCACAAAATAATAACACAGGACATTTCGGAAATTATGAAAGAAATTGGCAAGGTGCACCGAATTTTGAAATGGAACCGCCGAAACGACGTAACAATGACCGACATGCGACTCGCCGACATGATGAATTTGACTATAAGCTGTTTATTACTACACGTAAATTCAAAACATTTAAGAATTCCGGCAACAACATTCATCCACAAGCATGGCTTCATCAATTCTCTCATTATTTTCCTCCCAACTGGTCATTGGAGCACAGATTAGAATTTATGTGTGGCTACTTAGAGAATGAACCAGCTGAAAGAAGGCGATCGGTCATTCACGATTGTCACAGTGAAGGAGAATTTTATCATGCCTTCCTCTCAGCATATTGGTCTCAAGCTACACAAGACCGAGTAAAACATAGCATCATAATGATGAAACATTTCGAACAATCTGAATTTTCCAGTCTTGTGAAATATTTTGAAGACATGTTGCACAAGAATCAGTACCTGTCAAACCCATACAGCCCCTCAGAACTCATCGTGATTTGCTTAATTAAATTACCTGAACATTTGCGACATATTATTTTGGCAGGTCGATGCAAAGACGACGTTGAAGCTTTTCAGGGACTCTTACAAGAATTAGAAATTGACACTGACAATCACGGAACGCGAAAACAGGTACACAGCATTTACAGGTCACATCCGTCACAATTCCATGATGAAAGAAATAATAACTGGACACGACAAGGCTATTCTTACAACGCAAATCGTGAACAAAACGAACACCTCCCATATGACAACCACTGGCAGTGTAATAGTTACAGCGAAAGATCGCATTTCCGTAGTAATGAATATGACACAGACAATCACAGAAACAGATAATATGGCAACCAGAACTATTATTATCACGGGAGACAGAATAACTTCAGACGCAACGGTCCACCATGCAGTGATAATTCAGGGAGAAATTCTCCACCACATGACCGACAAGCAAGAAACTATGTAAACTACCGACAAAACGACAGACCTGAATTGCATCAGAACTGGTGAGCTTCAAACATGGCAGGTCCTTCTCGTCAAGGTGAATTTGTAGAAGTTAGGTCTCCTAATCCCAATAACGGCGCGCGCCAACAAAGAGACAGGCAATGACTCGCACCGCATGCAGCCATGTGCGCCGGATGGCTCAGCGAAAAATAACATAGACGCTAACCTTGAGAAAAATTTTAGCATTCCTTACCGACGTATACAACATGATAATTGCTTTGAAGTTTAAACTCTGTCCACTAGGAAGAGTAAAAGATTGCCCTGCATTTCACATGTAAAACCGTTTGTTGAGAGATAATCTGCCTTTTTAACTTAGTCTTTGCCATAAAACTTTTCACTTCACGCTACTAGTGCAATTTGTCACACTGAGAAACTGTTAACATGCAACAATGTTTGAAGTTAAATATCCAGTCAAGAACCAAGAGAACTTATTTAAACAAAAAATACGGATGCATTGTTATTGTGAACAGACGACACAGTCTTATTGTGTGTGTACATTCTTACTTGTTAGTTGCACGATCGCGTAACGACTATGAGGGTCACATACTTGGAACATATACCGGCACTGCTAATGAGATTTTAATGCAACATTTTGGTTTACTTGAAAATACATCCTGGATTTAAAGTACTTTCTGTGAGATACCAGATGACACAGTGGTTAGTTTATGTGACAGCTACACGATTTTATCATGACGCTACTAATGAGTGACAATTTACAATGTGGCTTTTGCAGTGTTTCTGTTTTATATCTGCAGTTTTTATGAATTATTCTGGAAAGTAAAACATGTTTTAGTAGTAACTTTTGTGGTATAGCTAGAATGAGACTGCCTTTTCCGTAGCACAACAATACGTTACAGCACAGTAGTTTCTTCATCACGGCAATAAGCGTAATAACTAAGATATCTGTACGCAAAGCATTTCACTTTTGTTTATCATGAGGTAATTGCATTGGCTTCTGCAGAACTTAGCTTTCGGAGGACAATAACTACGACACTTCCACGGAGATTATCTTACAGCAAGACACACATTTAGCGCTACAGGACACATATTTGAGTGATTAATTTTGCACTTACATCATTTATTTTTAAAGATATTTGAAGTACAATGATACAAAGGTTTTCCGTGATACATTTCATTCCATTGCTGTAATCTGTAACACCTGAGGGTATAATTACATTAATCCTCAGGGGGGTACACGCTTACTTTGTGTACCATGTGTTTGGCTAGCACAAGGAGCCCTAGCTAATATGGTATTTGCTTACACAACTTTACACATTGGTACCATATTTCTCTAACACACAAATTATACAGCTATCTGATCATTTAACTGAGAGATAAACATTTTTTTTACTACATCAGTGCTGTGACACATGTTTACGCAATTACACAGTTGGGTAACTTCACACTTGTGAAATTGTATTTTGTCTGTACTTTGTGAACTGTTCATATTTTTTCGGAACCATTGTGATACTATGAGAGCTTTGAATGATGGCTTTGGTAAGGGAGCATGATTTTAAAGTTCGTTTGTGGTAGATGACACCATTGAAATGAGCAGAGAATTTTTTTAGGTTTTGACATTATTGCAGAAAGCTACGACGTTTTTGAGATTTCACTGAGGTGTTATGATGTTATTTTTACGACGACGATGTGTATTATGCTGTTGAGGTATGTTTATGCGGAATAAGATGATGCTACCACAAATGAGGAATTTGATTATCCTACGTATTTATTTTGATGAAATATTGAAGAAGTGTTGATGAATACGTTGAAACACGTATGTAACATAGCAGCGATGGCGAGGCATTGTAGCATCTGTGACCAGAGAGTATGCGCTTGACCGCGCGAGTGTTGCGAGCGGTTCTCAGTCTGTCAGTAAGTCGTTGCGAGTCTGTAGCTCTGTCTAGTTGAGAGCTGTACTCAGTTAGTTGTCGTTGAGAGCAGTTCAGTTGTAGTCGTCATGCAGAGCGGTCGGTCAGTAGTAGCAGCCCAGTGCGGTTGTGTGATGTAGTCTGTCGGCAACACTGGTCAAGATGCTGAATGAGGTATATTGCTAATTAAGCTAATCATCAGATAATGTAAAGTTTATTTATTGTAATTAATTTCCAACAAGCGCCCCAATAATAATTTTGATTTCAAAGCATTTTACAAAAAAAAAAGTTTCATTCCACTTCCCTTAAAGACAAATTTCAGTTAAATTACAAAAAAAAGGAATATTGTCATTTGCAATGCAGTTCCTCCAAGCAGTGCGGAACAATAAGAGCAGAAATCTGGTTAGCAGTTACAATGAGGTAAGAATTTAATTCTGATTTATGCACAGGGCCAAAGACCGATATTTCGGTTTAATTGAATTATCATTATCACTGAAGTTTCATTAGTACTGAATTGTTTTTCATTTTTTATTTGTGAGTCAGATTGCTAATTTTTGTTTAATTGTCATTGTCAGTAAATTTCATTACGGGAGGTTACACTTGGCTCCCATTTTTTATTAAGTATTTCGTTGTAAATTTTTGTGGGGAGGTTACACTTGGCGACACCCAGTCCAGGATCGTATTTCGTTGAGAGTCTTTTGAAAAACAGTCAGATATCTGCTCTTATTTGCTTAGATATAATTAGGATTTGGCGCAACGCTTTTATTAACTTGTGACTTTCTTTCTACAGGTCAACGGCAATTCGTTGCTCTGTTGTATTTGTGTGTTGTTTTTGCATTTGTGCTTATTGTTTTGTGAATATTTGTGAATATTGTAAAAATGCCGCGAAAGACTGTGAATAGTGTATCGCGAGGTATTACGAACGAAATTACCGGCACAAACGACTTTACCGATAGGACTTGTGACACGCAGTGTCATGATGACAATCCTGCGTTCACTAACAATCAGTGTATTCCAACCACTAATGATGACTTTTGTCTTAATGATGAACGAACGAACTCGATTGTGTCTTCTGTTGATTTGACGACAATCGATGATGCGGAACGCTCTATTGTAATGAGCGATGCCCAGCCTAACATACCCGATTTGGAAAATTCAAGTAACGTACCGAGAAATCTTTCTAATGAAAATGGACAGTGTACTGAAAGTACGACTGATCTATTTAATTCCGAAATAGTGTCCAACAGTGTACATTTGACTGGCAAACCTTTTTGTGAGTCTCAGAATAACCAAATGGTTACAGAAAGCGAAACAATTTCAGATCCACCATTAAACAGCACAGATAATAGAAATGCTAATTTAGGCTCGGATCCAATTTTGGCAATACTGCTACAATTTAGGGAAGATTTCAGACAACTTAGGGAACAGAACAAACACGTTAGTGAAAAACTAGACAATAATGATAAAAAACAAGACAAACTTAGTGAACAGGTCAGACAACAGAGTGAAGATTTCAAACAACAACTTAGTGAACAGAACGAACAGTTTAATAAAAAAATAGACGACAATTCCAGACAGTTAAATAAAAAAATAGACGACAATTCCAGACAGCTTAGTGAACAAATTAGAGCTGTTGCCGCGCAGTGTCATGACACTAAGGAACAGTTGCGCGTGGAAATTGAGGCTTGTTCACGAAAAAATAGCGAAGAAATTAAGTCTGTTGCGCAAGAGTTAAGGGAAATGCAAACAGCCGCAACAGAAACACTCAGAGACGAAATTAGCGGAGTCGCTAAACAATGCTCTGAAAAAGCTACACAATTACGCGATGAGTTTAAAGCAATGACAGCAGAACTTTCGCGCACAATGGATGAAAAGATAGACGCGAAATTCGAACAGCAGAACACTCAGATTAACGAGCGTTTTAATCAGCACATAGAAAACAGTAATACGCGTTTCCGCAAATTTATTCAAGATCAAAATAAAGTCAAACGTCAAGTCATGGAAACAATCACGGCTCAGAGACAAGAAGACAAACGTAAAATGTTCGCAAAAGCGAAGACATACGTTGACAACAATATTGCGTCAGTGTCCGACGAAATTAATTCCATCAAACAGTCGAACACTGAATTACGTGACGAAATTTCCAATCTTAAATCAAAAACAGATACACAGACAGTAGATATTCAAACAGTAACAGACAGATTCGAACAATTAGAACTAACACAGGATTGCGATGTCATCAAAGCTGATGTTAAAAAACTGAGCGAAACTACGCGCAAGTTGCAAAAACAGATTAATGCGACCGATTCTAAAACTGATCATCAGGCAAAAATACTGACTGAAAAATATGATGAATTGGCCAGTCGTATTGATGCTATCGAAAGTGCTAATGAGAATAAATCAGACGATACTGCGCCGGTTTCCTTTAACCAAACACCAGAATTTCAGAATTTACAGCAGACAATTAATGAGATCGATTCATCTAACAACACGTTACGTAGGAAGTTGTCAAATTTACAACAAGAAGTAACAGAGATTAAAAACATTTCAATTAATAACATACCACAACAGACGCCACTTTATGAACATTTGTCAGACTCACGCAGTGCGTATAATTTGAGTAATCTACAGAGAGTGCGGGACTTAGATTCCGAACAACCACAGTTCAATAGATACTTTTACGATCCTGAACCTGTTGCATCACACAGAGATGATAATTTCGATTACAAACATTTTCTGTCAGTGAGAAAGTTTAAAGTTTTTAAAAACGATAGAACGCAGATTCACCCACTGGATTGGATTCAACAATTTAGCTTTGCTCTTCCACCGACTTGGCCTGTAACGCACAAACTTGAATTTATTTGTAGTTTTTTGGAAGGCGAGCCGGCAACTCGTATGAGACCGATCGCGAGGCAATGTTACTCGATAGAAGAATTCCAGAATGCTTTTCTGTCAGCGTACTGGTCGAAGACGACACAGCGCGGAATTAAAGATCAGTTAATTAGTTTGCCGAATTACGAGAACTCAAATTTTCCCAGTGTAACGCAATTTTTTGAGCACATGGTACAACAAAACCAGTACCTAAGTGAACCGTACAGTGAATCCGCACTTATACAATTATGCATTTCCAAATTACCACGGTCATTACGAGTGTCACTTCTAACGGGCCAGCAAAAAGAAAACATTTCAGCATTCAGGGATCTGTTGCAGCTTTTAGAAGTACAGCAATCTGATTATTCTTTCGTAAACAAAAACTTTTCGTATAATAACCAAAGTCAACAAAATTACAGTAATTATGATCAGGGAAATAATTTCAATAGGAAAAGTAACAGGCGCTTTAGGAACGACAACTACCAGAACTCAAATCAGAGACAAAATTCTAATTACCAATATTGTCAAAATTTTCAGCAACAGGAACAACACTTTAGTAACAATAGAGGTGTTTCACAACAACAACATGAAAGTCAGCCGCTTAGCATTCCTAACCAACAATGCAGTCTACAAGGTCAACCAGGCTTTAATGTTTCGCCGCGTGCGTGTATAGTCCCTGATACAACAAATAGTAGCGCACGGCAGCAAGGAAATAACTACGTACAGAAAAAAACAGTATTTCAATCTCTATCGCAATGCGCCGTATAGAAGTGACTATCACGACAGACGTAAAATTAATTAGCACAATTTTCAGCGTACATTCAATAACACGTCAGATAGAATATGATTAAATACAGTACAGGTTGCATATTCCAATAATGTAAGCAATACTTTTGACACACAGAATCTTGTCCACGAAAATGTTATTTGAAATACGCTTTGTTGAATGCACCACTTTTATCGCACCCAGATCTTACCAGAGATTTTTCCATTGCCACCAACAGTTCTAACACAGCTTTAGGCGTACATATTTTTCAGGAAATTGAAGAAGATGGCTCTACGGTAATCAAAAACATCGCATTTGCGAGCCGCATTTTGTCACCTGCTGAACGAAATTATTCCGTTACTGAACTTGAAACATTATGTGTTGTTTGGGCTTTTACGAGATTTAGACATTTTCTTTATGGCAGACATACCACAGTTTACACAGACCACAGAGCGATACAATTTTTACTTTCGGCTAAATTCACTCAGGACAGATTAAGTAGATGGAAACTATATTTACAGGAATTTAATTTTACAATAGTTCACATTCCCGGCACACAAAATGTTATAGCAGACGCACTATCTCGTTCTCTCAGCAACAATCAGCAAGACGTAGCAACCAACTTCTGCAAAACAAATTTCAGTGTCATGTACATTCAGCAAGTAGCATTTGAAAATTTTATCTCATCGTCATTACAGGACATAGCAAAAGAGCAAAGTAAAGACAATGTGTGGAAAGAAATTAAACGCCTTTGGCAAGATAGGAATAATGTTACGATTAGAAACCATTACACTGTACGCAATGACATTCTGTTTCGCCGCTCTCATCCTGACAGCAACAATTGGTTATTATGCATCCCTGACGAACTTGTTAACAAATTGATCTGGTACACTCATTTAAGTTACGCACATTACGGAGCTAGAAAATGTTTTCTTATACTGAGACAGAACTGTTATTTTGCCAACATGGAGAAACGTATACGACGAGTTTTAGCGTCTTGTAAAATTTGCCAGAAAGCTAAATCAAACACCACTTCACATATTCCTCCTTTATATCCCATTGTACCTGTTAAATTAAGACACATGGCCGCAGTAGATATTTTTGGTCCGATTCCGAGAACTAACAGAGGTTTTTGCTACATCTTTGTCGCTGTTGAGCTCACTTCAAAATTTGTTACCTTCACTCCGTTACGCAAAGCTACTGCTAAAACTGTTTCGAAAGCATTTGTAAAACATTTTCTATTTCATGTAGGGCATGTGATGAAAGTAATTTCTGACAATGGATCACAATTTCGTAGTAGTGTATGGACACGCATGTTACGAGCCAGAAACATTTCTCCGATCTATATATCCAAGTACCACGCTTCTTCGAACCCCTGTGAACGGTTAATGAAAGAAATTGGTAAGCTGTGCCGAATATACTGCCACAAAAGACATATTGATTGGGATACACACATACTCTCATTCCAAGATGTAATTAATTCCATTCCAAATGAATCCACTATGCTATCTCCGTCTGTTATACTGAAAAACGTTGAACCACCAAACAAAATTAAAGAATTTGTAAATTTTCCCACATCTCGTCGCTTACGACACCACGAAATAATTGACATTGCGCTGAACAACATCAAACGTGCCGCAGAGCGCCGGAGAAGACAGCAAAAACAGGTTTGTACACGCCGCGACTTTCACGTTGGACAGAAAATATTAGTACGTACACACCATTTATCCAGTAAATTAAAAGGTAAGTGCAGTAAATTTGAACTTCTATACGCAGGTCCATATCGGATTCGCAGCATCCCTCACCCCAATGTTGTACACGTCGAAACTTTGAGAACCAGAAAATCGAAAGGCAATCACCATATCTCAAACATTAAACCGTTTATTGAATGAAATCACTTTATAATGTAACATGCTATGATGCCATTTACTAATGCAATTATTTCACCTGACTACCTACTGATGACTGTCGTATTTTTCTTGGCAAGTGCTCGGCAAGATAAGGTTAGCAGGTCGCTTTTCTTGTCGTTATACGTCAGACCGTGCACATTTTCCATTTTTTATGTATATATGATTGTTTTCCTGTTTTGTTTGTATGCACTATGAATTAGCTAAGATATAGCAAACACCAGTTGACTTTGACATTTTGCTTTGTGATATCTCAAGATCGTGACTACTTTAAATTTTTTGCTGCTGCATTGTGATATTCCGTATACATTTTTTGCCTTTGAACACTGTCTATGCTTTTGACATATTACGTTTTCTGTCATGTTATGCTGTATGCTTGATTCTGTTACCGTTAATCAGTAATTATTTAGTGGGTATATGATTTAAATGCAAGACGTTAATCTCTGTTCATCAATTTCAGAAAGAAATGATGCGTGTAAGAAATAAATTCAACAGAAATGGGAATTTCACCTACGGAATAAACGATAGAAGATGCAATAACTTTATGAGGAAAAGTAAATGGATCAGGATTAACAAGCATTAACAAGAATATACTATACTCATCGTAGAATAGCAGTCTTAACTAATTTTTTCTTTCAGAATACAAGGTGATTGATGCAGGCTGTCAGACAGAACTACACATCTTAGTTTTAGTGATGAAATATGCTAGAGATAAGGAATAGTTGTATAATGAGTAATGAAGTGATATTTTTGCAGATGATAATGAATACTGATGAATAATGATGAAGGATATGCTGTTATGAATAATGAAGTTTTTCTTTACAGGTGATGATAATAATGAAGTTATGATAATATGGATAATGAAGTGATGAATAATGAAGTCTTTTTCTTTACAGATGAGGATAATGTTGAAGTTATGTATTTATGCTACGTAGTTATTTAAGTATTTGTGCAGTTTGTTTTGACAGCAGGTGTTATATTGCATAGTAGGATGACGGAAAGTTTTGGAAAGGACAGCTATGGAACACATGTTTATACACATTTCACTACTTGTTAATTCGAAGTTCACTACTTTTCAGCATAGTGTGCGTTTCTTCTTTCAGGTCAATAATCCATTTTGTATATTTTCCAGCAGAAGCTTTTCATGATACTTACTAAACCTGTTACTTATTATACCTATACTAGCACTTACATTTTTTACCCATTTGTGTCTATTATTTATAAATGTGATCACATATACTGCCTTGTTTCATAACCTTGCTACAGCTGACTCATGACGAATGACGTTACTCATTTTTTTTTTCATTTACAGTAACAACCCAGAACCAATTTTTTTCTTTCTTTTTCTCTTCTTGCTTTCTCTTATAATTACCAAACGCAATGCATTGCTAACAAAAAATGTATTACCAGTCCCAAATAGTGATACCAGTTTGAGAAAGTTCTGAATAATACTGATCAACTCTGAATAGTATGTCACTTCAGTAATGACTTCGTAAAGATAAAAAATAAATATATGTATAAAATAATGCTTTGTAACTGGCTAATAACTGCCACTGTTTATTGTAATGAGACTACTTATAATGTGTATGATTATTAATGCTATGACTGTAATTAGCTGATTTTTAATAATGACTTCGTAATGATCTGAATGTCACTCAATGAATTGTTATTACTTCTTAATGATCTGAATAATACTGAATGAGGAACAATGTTTTGTACTATTCAATACTTGCTGGCCACTGAGTGCCAATAATTAACATTATTCTGTCATACTAAATAGGCTTTGTAACCGTCCAAGGACTGCCACTGTTTATTGTAATACGATTACCCATGATGCCAATAATTTAATTTTGTGAACATTTTTCTGTAATACTACATTCATGGTACAGAAATGTTCAACACTGGGCTATGAATGCCCCAAATGAAAACTGTAATTGTCAATATTATGTGACTTAATGTCCTTCACCTCATGAGCTAACTACCCTGAATTACTGCAATGTCCATTTGTCCTGTCTATCCTAGTGATCATGGAGCACTACCTTTGGGTTTGCACTACTTCTACGTTGGTGTGCCTTGTAAAGCGTGGTGTTGACACGACATGCTGTCCACCACCATGAGCGATGAAGACGTTATTATGGTCCCACTGTTTGGTGTACCTAATGTACTGCCAAAATGAGAACATGAAATATTACTACGAGAGTTCAGTGTCTTGGCTACACTGATGAATTCTGATGGGAAAAGAACTGCAAATTGTGTCACTTGGTGTTGTACTTCTGTGGAAAGATATGGACTTTCAGAACAGCTGTGTGCAATCTAAAGTGCTACAACCATGATGCAATCCTTCCCTTTCCTATCCTAATTCTTGTCACATAGTGAAAATAATTTTTGCTAACATTATTTATGTTCATGACTATACATATTTTTGATTCGCTGAACTCCAGTGCGAGTACAGTTATGTCACTTGTCGATATGATTTTTGTCATTATGTTTATTTATTGCAAAAATACCTAAGACATTTTTTCGATTTGTTCTCAAGTACAGTATGTGCACTCTTGTCTTTTATATTGTATATACATTTTTTTAGTATTTTATTTTAATAATATGTTCTGAATTACAGTGCATGTGCACTTATGTTCTGTGTTAATATGTTTTCTACTGAACTTCAGTGCCTGTGCATTTTTCCCATTTTTCAATATGATTTGTACTCATTCTGTATATTCAATACTTTAGTGCGTATGCACTTATGTCATTTGTTACTGATATGTTCTCAACTGCAGTGCATGTGCACTCATGCCACTTGTCAACATAATATTTTTTGCCAGTCTGTTTATTTGTTCTGAATATGCTAAAGAATTTTTTCAGTGCCTGTGCACTTTGTTATCTGTCAAATAATTTGTATATACAGTTTTCTGATTTACTACTATGTTTTGTACTCACATCCTGTCTTTGTCTGATATATTTTGTACTTAGTGCGTGTGCACAATATTTAATTCATGTACTACATCTAAATATTCTGTAAGTTGTAGAAGTTTGTTAATTAAAGAAAAATTTTGCCGCGCTTGGCAAGTCCAAATGACTCACCATCGCTGCCAAATTTTTGCCCCCCCAGTGGAGGGTTATGAAACACGTATGTAACATAGCAGCGATGGCGAGGCATTGTAGCATCTGTGACCAGAGAGTATGCGCTTGACCGCGCGAGTGTTGCGAGCGGTTCTCAGTCTGTCAGTAAGTCGTTGCGAGTCTGTAGCTCTGTCTAGTTGAGAGCTGTACTCAGTTAGTTGTCGTTGAGAGCAGTTCAGTTGTAGTCGTCATGCAGAGCGGTCGGTCAGTAGTAGCAGCCCAGTGCGGTTGTGTGATGTAGTCTGTCGGCAACACTGGTCAAGATGCTGAATGAGGTATATTGCTAATTAAGCTAATCATCAGATAATGTAAAGTTTATTTATTGTAATTAATTTCCAACAAGCGCCCCAATAATAATTTTGATTTCAAAGCATTTTACAAAAAAAAAAGTTTCATTCCACTTCCCTTAAAGACAAATTTCAGTTAAATTACAAAAAAAAGGAATATTATCATTTGCAATGCAGTTCCTCCAAGCAGTGCGGAACAATAAGAGCAGAAATCTGGTTAGCAGTTACAATGAGGTAAGAATTTAATTCTGATTTATGCACAGGGCCAAAGACCGATATTTCGGTTTAATTGAATTATCATTATCACTGAAGTTTCATTAGTACTGAATTGTTTTTCATTTTTTATTTGTGAGTCAGATTGCTAATTTTTGTTTAATTGTCATTGTCAGTAAATTTCATTACGGGAGGTTACACTTGGCTCCCATTTTTTATTAAGTATTTCGTTGTAAATTTTTGTGGGGAGGTTACAACGTATATGAATAATGAGTAGTGGTTAGGGACTCTGATTTGTGGAAAAGGATGTTGGAAACCAAGAATCGTACTTTAAGAGTTATGAAATGTGTGTAAATGCGCGAATGTATCACAATTCCGACGAAAACTTTTTGAACACTGTTATATTCATAGGATTTTGTTTCTACACATTTGCAACGCAAATTCTCGACCTGTGAAATTTTTTATATGAGACTGTCACTGTAATGCAAACTGGTGTTGTAAATATTTCAGTAAGAAATTTAAGTGACCACCTTCACGTAATGAGTCGTGGGCACCCAGCTGCGCGACAGTCACCTGGAAAAAAGCCATTAGTGTGTGCCTTTCAGAGGCACAGGTGGAAAAAAAAGGGGGCCATTATCCTCACTATTGACATTCCTTTGTAGAAAGCATCGCAAATACGACACGTTCAAACTTGAAAACATATGATAACACTGTGGAGCTCTTAATTTATGATATTTACTAAAATGCCTAATGAAATGATGAGAAACATATTATATCTATTATCTTGCTCATTTTGTTTAGTATCTAGTATCTAGCTCCACTGCAGCATTGGTTAAAACAAAAATTTTATAGATGTACTAGTATAAATATTTTATGCCTACATATCCAACAAAGAATAATTCTATGATCTACTTCCAAAAAAACGAGGGAGCTCAAAAAGACATTTCCACTTCACAGGAATTGCATACATAATTTTTGTCAGTGACTTGGTAACTAGTCTGCTAGGGTAAGTTACAGTGATGCATCACTCTATTGTTAAGATGTGACATAGGTATTAAACATGGCCATTTTTACTGTAATATTTTTTCCGCTTGAGCTTTGTCATGTTTAGGTATAAGTTATTGCATTTGCTGCTGCTGTTTGTCAGGCATAGTGTTACTGAATTTGACTTTGTATTACTCTGTTAAGCCAGTTTTACTACGGATTTATTTCTTGTTTGCTGCTCATTGTCTTATATTAGTTGTAACATTGCTGATTGCTTTGCCAATTTGCATTTTTTTGTCATTGCTGTTTGTGTTAATTGTTTTGTGCTGCTGCATTGCCTCATCCCTTAGTTTTGCGTCTGGGCTCAGTAGATTTAAGTTAGTTTAAGATGGGGTAGGCCATATAAGAAAACAAGTTGTGATGAATTGGAAGAAATGCATTGAGATGCTATAAGAAAATGGTTTGGCCAAAAAAGTATTTGGAAAGAGGATATGAACAAAAAAAGTAGGGTTTAGGGACAACAGGTTTAGGTAGGATTGTCTTGGAAATAAATGATGAGGTAAGATAATGTAAAATAAATAATGAGGTAAGAAATATGTGAACATATAAATACAGAAAGCATGCTTGGATAGGATTTTTTGGGTGGAAACAAATGTTGAAATAAGACGTAAGATCTATGGAATGAAGTTTTGGGTTGGCCTGCAGTACCAAATATTACACTGAAAACAAATCCTGCCCTTTCCTCTTGTGTTATACTGCTATGTGTTTGTGTACGCTTGTGTATTTGTGCTTTTCCTGTTTTTATGTGTTTAGCTGATTAGAGTTATGTTATAGAATTTTTCTAACACTATGTTATTTACTTTGTAAAGATGTTTAGACATTATTTATCTGTTCTGTTTTGTTGCTCATATGTGAAGTTGATGTTTCAAAAGTTATTCTGATCTTCATGTATGTACTTATGTCATAATTTTTGTAACACTGATCTGCATGTTTATTTCTATTCTTTTGTAAAGTCTGTGTCACTACTAATGTTATCTGTACTGTTATGTTCTTTAATGATGTATTTTGTACCTTTGCCAGCCGCGGTGGTCTAGTGGTTCTGGCGCTGCAGTCCGGAACCGCGGGACTGCTACGGTTGCAGGTTCGAATCCTGCCTCGGGCATGGGTGTGTGTGATGTCCTTAGGTTAGTTAGGTTTAAGTAGTTCTAAGTTCTAGGGGACTTATGACCTAAGATGTTGAGTCCCATAGTGCTCAGAGCCATTTGAACCATTTTTTTTATTTTGTACCTTTGTTATTGTATTCTTATGTTATAAAATTGTAACTGACACCAGTTCATCAAATTAAGTATCATTTTACTGCACACGTTTCTGTTGGTCATAGTATATGGATAATATGTGAGAAGTAGGGATTGATAGTGTTTGTACATGTGTTGATAATTCAGCAAGGGACTGGATAACAGCATTGCTGGTTCTGAGGACATTTCAAAAAAATCTTTTGTGAGTGCACAAGTGGTGGTTCATGGACTTCTCCGCAAGACTCTTCGACGGTGATTGTGCACCTGCACAGTCGCAACAGATGGCTACTAGCCATCTCTACAAGGACTACAGTGGGTCTACACATTTGATGACTCACCAATACCATTATTTCTACAAGGACTGCAGTGGGTCTGCACCTCTGGTGGCCCACCAGTACCGTAATCTCTAACAAGACTACAGTGGTCAGTTCTGTGATGACCTACCTACCAATATTTTTCAAAACTTCAACTGACTCTGTGGTGGGTTTGCTCTGTTGTGGCCCATTACCTGTCAGCCGGTCAAGAGTCACCGCTGTCTTTCCGTTGGAAGGACAACACTACTTCTTCAAGACTGCATGGAAATCCACTACTTTCGTGTGCATTGTCTTTTAGTGCTCAGACTTTGAGAAAAGAAACGGCAGTTTTACTGTGATGAATGATCAGGACTGTCTTTATGGACTGCGAGAAAATTTTAGCTTTTGACCAACATTGTATTAATAAGTGTGGGCATTTGATATCTTTCTTACTGTAATTACGAAAATTTTTTTCAAATCTTTATTGGCCAGTGCCCAAAACAATTTGTAAAATTTTTTGTGGGGAGCATGGGGGCTATGTAAGTAGGCTGTTTAGTTTTTTTTTTATTGGTAACGCCACGTAGCGCTCTGTATGAAAAATCACTGGCTGTGCTGTGTGCAGTCTGTGGCTGTATATATTATGACTTTTGATGACTATTAAGGTAAATATATTGTTTGTTCTCTATTAAAATCTTTGATTGGCTAACTATGCCTATCAGTAGTTAGTGCCTTCCGTAGTAGTTTTGAAATTTGTAAGACTGGATGTCATGAACTGCTATATATATTATGACTTTTGATGACTATTAAGGTAAATACATTGTTTGTTCTCTATTAAAATCTTTCATTTGCTAACTATGCCTATCAGTAGTTTGTGCCTTCCGTAGTTTGAATCTTCTATTTAGCTGGCAGTAGTGGCGCACGCTGTATTGCAGTAGTTCGAGTAACCAAGATTTTTGTGAGGTAAGTGATTTGTGAAACGTATAGGTTAATGTTAGTCAGGGCCATTCTTTTGTAGGGATTTTTCAAAGTCAGATTGCGTTGCGCTAAAAATATTGTATGTCAGTTTAGGCACAGTCATGTACAATTTGTCAAAGGGGACGTTTCAAAACTTCCACAACAAAGTTCGTCGACTGATTTCTTTAATCCCGCGGCTGTTGGCAATTATTTGGATATATTAGAGTCAGGAAATATTAGTGATGATATAAAACACAAGCTTCTCACAGCTCCAAGGAAACCTGAAAAATGATACATCTCTCCTACTTCCGAGCACAATAAGAGGGGACAGGTTGAACGCAGACAAGTGCACGATAATCACTTTGAACAGTATCCATGGCTGGTGTTCTCACAAGTGGAAAAGGGACTTCTTTGCATTAACTGTTCAATTTTTGTGAATAATGAACTGGTTGGAGGAAAGAAATCCATTATCGCCAAGAAGCTTGTGACTGAACCACTAACAAAGTTTGCCAAATTTACTGTTAAAAATGTTGACTTTGAGATCTACTCTCAGATCAAGTACCACGCTGAAGTGTCGACATGAGACAACCGCAAACTTGAGGTCATAAATCAGTTGTAAAGACGGAGATTGGAAAGCATTAGGGGAAACAGAGACCGTCTTGTACCTGTAATAAGAACAATCATTCATAGAAAGCAAAATATTCCTCTGCGAGGCCATAGAGATGATGGGAGTCTATTAGAAAACGAAAATGATCGTGAGAGTATAGTTAGTAACGAGGGAAACTTTAGTGTTCTTCTACGATTTAAAATTGACGCTAGAATCTAGCAACTAAAACATCACCTTGAGACCACTAAATCGAACGCCACTTACGTAAGTAAAACAACGCGCAACGAACTTATTTCACTCTGTGAAACAGTGATGTTATCGAGAATACTGGAGGAAATCAAAGATTCTCGTTATTACAGCATAATCTTCGATGAGACTATGGAAAAAAATTGGAATTTTGTGGTAAGATCTTGCGGGACCAAACTGCAGAGGTCATCGGTCCTTAAGCTTACACACTATTTAGTCTAACGTA
Source organism: Schistocerca cancellata (assembly GCF_023864275.1). NCBI lineage: Eukaryota > Metazoa > Arthropoda > Insecta > Orthoptera > Acrididae > Schistocerca > Schistocerca cancellata. The sequence continues at coordinate 958,120,667 of NC_064627.1, forward strand.
AACTAACTTACGCTAAGGACAATAGACACACATGCCCGAGGGAGGACTCGAACCTCTGACGGAGGGAGCCGCGTGGACCGTGAAAGGTGCCTCAGACCGCGAGGTTACCCCGCGCGGCCGATGAGACTATGGACATAACGCACATTGCCCAACTGAGTTTACCTGCATGATATGTTGATGGTGACGACATATTACATGAAAGGTTTTTGGGTTTCGTTGACTTCCTTGAAGACAATGAATGCAGTGGAAACATTGACGATGAACCTCAAGAGAGTCAAGATGGAGAGCGTAATGTTACTGGCAAAGTATAGGTACTACGATTCTAAGGAGAGTGGAAAGCCTTTCTGTGTCACTGGAGAACTGTGTAGGTATAGGCATTGCTGGTTGCTCAGTTAACATGTCAGAGTTGAAAGGATCTGTGGCTACAATAAAAAGGAAAGTTATCAATGTCCAAGTGGCACCGTGTCGAAGTGATCAGCTCAACTTCGCTGTCTCTCGCAGCTGCAAAGCTACAAGTGTGAGAAACTCAATTGGTACTATTGAAGAAGTGGTATCGTTCTCCACGGCGCGGCGTCTAGCAAGCGGTTCGTAACATTGAAGAGTCACCTAAAACACTCGCTGCAGTCACATTGACTAACGAGATGGGTTGAGCGACATGATGCTGTTATTCAATTCGCAGCTGATCTCAGAACAGTTGCTAAGTTCTTTAAGAAATTCAGTGTTGGAGGGATAGAACAATGGCTGCCGAAGCCAATATTCGTCTTCGAGCTCTCTCTAATTGCAAGTTTATTTTCACACTCTTTACACTGAGTGACATTATGAGCGCAACATATCCAATCAGCAAAATCTTACAAGCCCTAGCATGGACGTCGCGATGGCAAAAACAAAATTATATTCGACGCTTAAGGTGTACGGTGGCATGAGAGCTAATGCTGATAGGTACTTTGCTAGTATTGTTGAAGAGGCGAAGGCAGTTATGGAAGAGTTACACGTAGAGATGAGTGTCTTACAGGCAGATAGAGACACAGAGAAAACTGTGAACATAATGATGATGTCATTACATATTGGAAAAGAACTGTTTTTTTTTCTAACACTGGACCACGTTACGACTGACATGAGAGGACGTTTTGCTGAAGAAAATATTTATCATTTAAAATTCAACATACTTTTACCCTCACAACTTCTAAATCATGACGGTAATGATCTGGCACATAAATTGAGTCAGTGCTTAACTGCACTTTTTGTAGAAGAATCACTCTTTGTGATTAAAAACAGACTGTTGTCGTTGTGGTCTTCAGTCCTGAGACTGGTTTGATGCAGCTCTCCATTCTAATCTATCCTGTGCAAGCTTCTTCATCTCCCAGTACTTACTGCAACCTACATCCTTCTGAATGTGTTTAGTGTATTCATCTATTGGTCTCCCTCTACGATTTTTACCCTCCACGCTGCCCTCCAATGCTAAATTGGTGAACCCCTGATGCCTCAGAACATGTCCTACCAACCGGTGCCTTCTTCTTGTCAAGTTGTGCCACAAACTCCTCTTCTCCCCAATTCTATTCAATACCTCCTCATTAGTTATGCGATCTACCCATCTAATCTTCAGCATTCTTCTGTAGCACCACATTTTGAAAGCTTCTATTCCCTTCCTGTCCAAACTGTTTATCGTACATGTTTCACTTCCATACATGGCTACACTCCATACAAATACTTTCAGAAATGACTTCCTGACACTTAAATCTATACTAGACGTTAAAAAAGTTCCTCTTCTTCAGAAACGCTTTCCTTGCCATTGCCAGTCTACATTTTATATCCTCTCTACTTCGACCATCATCAGTTATATTGCTCCCCAAACAGCAAAACTCCTTTACTACTTTAAATGTCTCATTTCCTATCTAATTCCCTCAGCATCACCCGACTTAATTCGACTGCATTCCATTATGTTTCAAATGGCTCTGACTACTATGCGACTTAACTTCTGAGGTCATCAGTCGCCTAGAACTTAGAGCTAATTAACCCTAACTAACCTAAGGACATCACACACATCCATGCCCGAAGCAGGATTCGAACCTGCGACCGTAGCCGTCGCTCGGCTCCAGACTGTAGCACCTAGAACGGCACGGCCACTCCGGCCGGCTACATTCCATTATCCTCGTTTTGCTTTTGTTTATGTTCATCTTACATCCTCCTTTCAAGACACTGTCCATTCCGTTCAACTGCTCTTCCAAGTCCTTTGCTGTATCTGACAGAATTACAATGTCATCGGCGAACCTCAAAATTTTTATTTCTTCTCCATGGATTTTAATACCTACTCCGAATTTTTCTTTTGTTTCCTTTACTGCTTGCAGAATATACAGATTGAATAACATCGGGGAGAGGCTACAACCCTGTCTCACTCCCTTCTCAACCACTACTTCCCTTTCGTGCCCCTCGACTCTTATAACTGCAATCTGGTTTCTGTACAAATTGTAAATAGCCTTTCGCTTCCTGTATTTTACCCCTGCCACCTTTAGAATTTGAAAGAGAGTATTCCAGTCAACATTGTCAAAAGCTTTCTCTAAGTCTACACATGCTTTCTTCTAAGATAAGTCGTAAGGTCAGTAAAGAGACTAATGGGAGAGATTCTTCAATACAAGCAAACGAGCATAAACGCCCTTCATGATCGTAATTCTGTTATGTTAGCGTTGTTTGTTTGTCCGAGATCTGACTATCCTACTTTGCAGATGCTGTACAAAATATTTGCTTGTCTACCTTCATCTATTGCTACAATAGAAAGAAGTTTTTCAACATTGCAACGTACAAAGACATGGCTGAGGTCGTCAATGAAGGGGGATCGACTTAATGGCTTAGTTCTGTTGAACACCCATCCTGACGTTCGGTGTCGTATTGACGATGTAATTAACTAATATACCAAGAAGAATATGTATTGTATATGTGTATAATCAGTTTAAATAAAACTTTCTTAAACTTTGCACGTGACTTGATTATTTTTTATTACGGTAAAAGTAAAAGTAGCTCACGATATCTTTAGCGCCCCTCCTTGAAGTTTTTCTGTACCCGCCACTGGTGGTAGGAGATGGACGTATTCAGCAATGCTGTGTTGACTTGGAATTGTATCTGTTAGATGAAGAAAGATTTATTGTACAGGACAGCAAGGATGAATATGAGGTGTATATTGATAGGCGAAAAGAACATAAATTATGAATAACGCCTTTATTTTTGAAGAGAAGAAGTCTGAGGGCAAACTGAAGCACTGTACAACTGGTCTGTCAATGATTATTCTTAGCTAGCTAACTTGCTGCGAGTTGAGACAAGGAGCGCTACACTTCCCTGAGTCATGCATTAAGTTATCGACTGATTACGCTGTTTGCTTTTTATAAAAATTCTCTGTTTACATTGTACCCTTCTAAAAGCATTGTTCACTTTGTTAAGCATAGTACTGTCCAGGCCGATGTTATGTGTGAAGATCAAGCGAAACTTCACTCCCTTCCCATTCATGCTTTTTGAACACATACTTCACTATAAAATCGTTGTTTGGTATATCATTTCATAAGAATAGTTACTCTTATCTTGGACTATAATTTCATAGTGGTAGTTACTCTCTCTCTACCTCACTATTTAAGGGTTTATCCTTACGCGCTACCACAATGCACCATTGGTATGCAACAGTTTGAGTATTGTTTGCAGCTTAGTCACTGCCTGCTTGCTGTTAGCTGTTGTGCTTTCGAGAAATCTGCAACAATGTTGTCAAGACGTGAGGTAAGTGGAATTTTTGATTAGGGCCACATAACTGTTTACTTCAGTTGCGCATTTGATATAAAGACAAGTAATATGCAGACCAGTTACAGCTCAGTTGAATTTAGATGCTGTTTAGTCAAAGGTCAGCATACGTGTTTAAGTGGGATAAGAGTTAGTGTGTACATAGTTTTCGTAATACGTAGATTTTTATAGAGTGGGAGGTAAATATGGACTGAATTTCACACAGAAACACATCGTCGGGAGCTTACAAGTAGACTGAGGGTGTTCTATACATGGGAGTTTGATATTTTACCTAATGAGTATCGTCTTGCTAGCTGTATACCACTGACGTGATTGCTGATAATCACGGTTTGAATGTACGTTGCGAAATTACTTTCCTGTACGACGTTTCAGCAGCGCATCTGTAGCCGTGGCCTAGAAATGAATGATAAGTAGCTCAGTGTGGAATTATTATTCCTCGTGATATGTGTTTCAACAGCTATATAAAGTTTAATAGTAATCTACTTAACGAGAGTTATTGGTAGCAATTTATATTTTTCAGGACAACTGAAGATCTTTGAAATTTAAAGTATTCGGCATTTTAACAATTATTGCCGTTCCGGGTAACTTGCATAACAGGGGACTGCTAACAAAATATGCGGAAGTGTAATTAGTGACCAACATGTGTTGCGTGATCTGCTAAGTTGTTGGGTGAATGAGATTTAGTAATACCTAAGTGGCCAGCGACGTTATCATGAGTGAAAGCAAATTAGTCGGAGATGGCGTGACTTACTTCGTTGAAATATGGCCCCTCGCTGTAACTCGCTAATGCATTGTCTTGCAAGAAGGAGGCGTATACGACAACCAAATGATTTTGTGTTATGTGCTGTTAATTATTCTTCAATCCTATTTAATGCTGTTCGCAGCTCGTTTTTATTCCATGGCATTCTGTATTTAAACAATGATAAAAACGAGCGAAACGCCAAAGCTGTTCACGGCGTCCAGATACGTACCGTATCTCTAAAACTGTGTATGCAGTTATGATTACGCAATAACTACACGTCCATTCGAGCTCATGTAAATGTTAAAATCATTATGACCAACAATTATTCATTGTACAGAATAAAACAGCCGGCTTTATTTAGTTGCACAACTAACGAATTTTCTACTATTTTATTTATATAAGATTTTTCCGAGGGAAGCTTTGCCTCAACTTCTGGTAGTGAAACGGTATTAAGTGTTTAAATAACATTTAGTTTTTTTGTTACTATCTGATTATACGGTAGTAGCTTCGTACTGAGTTTGTCTAAAAAAAACTGTGCTATTAAATAAGGTACTAGTAATATGGAGACAAACGTCTGCAGGAGGATCTGAAGCGAATTGACGCATGGTGCAGGGAATGGCAACTGAATCTCAATGTAGACAAGTGTAATGTTCTGCGAATACACAGAAAGATAGATCCTTTATCATTTAGCTACAAAATAGCAGGTCAGCAACTGGAAGCAGTTAATACCATAAATTATCTGGGAGTACGCATTAGGAGTGATTTAAAATGGAATGATCATATAATGTTGATTGTCGGTAAAGCAGATGCCAGACTGAGATTCATTGGAAGAATCCTAAGGAAATGCAATCCGAAAACAAAGGAAGTAGGTTACAGTACGCTTGTTCGCCCACTGGTTGAATACTGCTCAGCAGTGTGGGATCCGTACCAGATAGGGTTGATACAAGACATAGAGAAGATCCAACGGAGAGCAGCGCGCTTCGTTACAGGATCATTTAGTAATCGCGAAAGCGTTACGGAGATGATAGATAAACTCCAGTGGAAGACTCTGCAGGAGAGACGCTCAGTAGCTCGGTACGGGCTTTTGTCAAAGTTTCGAGAACATATCTTCACCGAAGAGTCAAGCAGTATATTGCTCCCTCCTACGTATATCTCGCGAAGAGACCATGAGGATAAAATCAGAGAGATTAGAGCCCACACAGAGGCATACCGACAATCCTTCTTTCCACGAACAATACGAGACTGGAATAGAAGGGAGAACCGATAGAGGTACTGAAGGTACCCTCCGCCACACACCGTCAGGTGGCTTGCGGAGTATGGATGTAGATGTAGATGTAGATGTAGATGAATCAAAGAGACCAGTAAGTAAATGATGTCAGTCACTTTCAAACAGCTGACAGGCTGACCGAAACAAGTGTTGGCTTACATATTTATGGGACTATTTTTTGGGTGTGTTCTACCGTATGAACCCTCTGCTTGTTTTCTATTAAATTACTTGTCTCAGCATCTTCTGCACACTACGGACGTCTATTAGTAGGGACAAGAAAATTTCGCGGAAACGAAAGCGCGAAAAATAAAGCCAAATTAGTGGTTTTTAGCAAATAACGTAAAATCGGTGAGTTTTACGAAAAAACGTGAAATTTGTCATTTTACCATATACAAAAATGTTGAAAATGTGAGAATGACGGTTTGCTTATATTCGTAACTGATAATCGCTGAATGTTCATTGTTTTCTTTTTTTCTCAAGGATAAGGTCTGTCAATAATTTTAAAATGACAGTTTCTTCTCGCGTAATAAATTAAGATGAGGCATCCAAAATTTGGCAAAAAATAACATCGGGATGTGCAAGAGAAAAGCATCGAAATTTGGAAAAAAAATAACATCGAAATTGGAAAAAATAAATCGTAAGAGGGAAAAATAACATCGAAATTGGCAAAAACCAAATTTGGCAACAAAACAGCACTGATTTTTGGCAAAATTCACACCTAATTTGTAAAAAGTAACACAGAATTCGGCAAAAATTAATGAATTTGTTGAAAGGATTCTGGAGAAGTTTTATGCATCTGTAAAGGAAATCGCATACAGGATGTTAGTGAGACAAGTTGTATTCTTCCAAGGTTTTGAGACTTTATTAAATGGAAATAACCACAGATAACGATCGAATTCAGAGACGCAGTGCTAGGATCGTAACAGGTCAGTATAGCCAATGCGAACATGTAACCGAAAATAGTGGGATTTCTGGGAAGACAGACGACGTAGTTATTGCGAAAATTTACACAACCAGTAGGCCTATTCGAAGAGGACCGCAACCGTCACGCTGCCGCCATTGTCCATCTCACGGAGTGATCATGAGAGTATGATAAAAGAGATTACGTTAAGCACAGAGGCATATAGACAGTAGTTTTTCCTTAGCGAAATACTCGAATAGAAAAGGAAAGAAGATCGATAGTATTGGTATAATGTACTCTCCGCCACGCAATGTGCAGTGGCTTGTGTATTACACAGGGTGGTCAGAAACAGCCTGAGAAGCTTCTAAGGGTTTTATAAGGGAGATTGAGCTCAGAAATAATTGTTAAGATAATAATTCGATACGTTGCGCCTTTTACGAGTTACTTAGCACTGAAGTTAGCCAGTCAGATCGTTACGCGCGCAAATTCAAGCACTTGCACGAGCTGGAATGCGGTAATGCACATACATCTGTGACTCCGTGAGTCACCACTAGTTGAAATGCTCATTACCAGTTCGAATGTGCCGTTTTCGAAGGTAGTAAATTTAAGATATCGGTAGGTGACAGAAACTACTTTGTTCGGTTTGAGAAAACCAAACGAAGAATATGGTTGAGGAAACTCTTTGGCAAGCTCCTTGAATTTGGGGGCGCGACGACCTGGTTGAGTAACTTCATTGACAACTAACTTGGAAACGGTGCAACGTGTCGACATTTTCTCTTAACAATTATTTCTCAGCACAGTGTCCTCTACAACATCATCACAAGTGTTTCAGACTGTTTCTGATCACCCTGTACATGTAAACGTACGTACTGCAAGGTATTTTACAATGTAATACGAGTGCACTCCAGTTCATATCTGTCGAGTTCGTTTTCGCTATTATTCAGTTACTAACAGTCTGACCCACAAGTATTAGTGGCCTGGTTTGGGTGTGTGCTTTAGACGTACACGGATTGCCTAATGGTAAGGCCACCGCTCGCGAGAATCGGGAAAATTCACTGTCGTCATTCCGTTCTACAGCTGATGATTGTCATTATTCTCAATTTCGAATACATTTAACGTATTTCATAACGGCTGTAGTCGTCGCAGTGCCTGTACCTTTGGACATGCATGCATCGTAATCAGAATAATATAGGCACTGCAATATCGAAACTACTGCCGTCTGGCCACAACTGTGGATACTCTGATTGCTCAGGGAGAAAGCTCATCGTACTAGATCACATGAAATGTTAGTTCACTTTGCCACAACACTTTGCCACAGGAAAACTGGATAATTTGCAACTGTCATGGACTACCAAAGCAGCACTGGATGCACTAACTGACAAACGATATTCAACATTAACAACACTACAAGTTCATCTGAATCTTTAACTATTCGTTGGTCCTATACGATAATGTTGACTGCTGTAGTTGAGGTCTCGAACTCCACTGATGTCTTGCATATATTGACCTCAGTGCGAGGGTGCTGCCGTTGCTGAGGGAGGGTAGAAGTGGTCTTCTGGAGCGCCTCCCACACACAGTTACACTTTTGAACTAGCCCTCACTAATGTGTGTGGTATCGGTTCGCATTGCCGAATTTGGTGTGGCACAGTACCACATTAACTGGTTATACAATTACTCTGAGTGTATTAATAATAATAATAATGAGCGTACGGCACTGTTGGCCGTTAGGCCCCTCGCGGGGAGGTTCGGCTGCCGCTCCACAAGTTCTTTAACACCACTACGGCGATTTGCGAGTGAATGAGGATGAAAGACACACAACACCCAGTCATCTCGAGGCAGAGAAAATCCCTGACCCCACCGGGAATTGAACCCGGGACGCAGTGCGCGGGAAGCGAGAACGCTACGGCAAGACCACGAGCCGCCGACACTCTTAATGTATTAATTATTGTATTGACTGTTTATTTCATGGGACCAGTAATTTTAATATTTATATTAATTTCCAGTCTTGCATTAAACTGTACTATAGGCTCCTCGTACTCTAGTGTCGCTCGCACCCCATATTAGCATATTAGCAGTCCGGACAAAATATTAGTCATAATCTTAAAAGAACACACTTGTCGCTTCAGACCGCTCTAGAAGGTGTAGAACTGGTATCAGGAGGCCACGTGATCATAAAGGTAAGTCCCGGCAGTGAAGTAATGTGTATGTGCTAGCCGGTTCCATGGATTCAGCTCTGTGAACAGCGTCAGCGGGTAGACGTGATGCAATGGCAGAAAGGAGCTATTACGTTTGGATGTGTCCATTACAACTCCATGAATGAAGGCTGCAGATTTTGTCAACGCGGACTACCCAGCGTATTTACAGGAATGGTCTGCCACTCGCAAGCACATAATTAGGTGTAAGAAAAGTGTTGGTTAAAATATTATAACTTGCAAAGACTGAGGGCCAACGTCACACTTTGTCAGTGACAATCAGTTCTAAGCCAACAGAAATTTCTGCTGTCAGTGAATTAAGATCCATATCAACCAGCTTCCTACCGGAGACGAAGGCAACTGCTTGCAAAGGACATTTGGTGTCGCCGACAGGTATTACTGTCGTCAGTGAATGAACGTCCGTATCGACTTCATATCAATCAGTTTCCGAGCGGACACTGAAGGGAACTGCTTGCATAGGACATCTGCTTTGGGTATCTCGGCCACTGCTCACAGTGGCACATGAAACTGCACATTTTCAATGTGCTAAACACCTCCAATAAGACAGTAGCTGAGTGGGGGTTTGTATTACAGTCTGCTAAACAGGATTTTGTTTATTTTCGGCAAAGTGTTGAGTTGACTTATGGCTCAATCTGACGATTAAGCCGCCGTGTTTGGGGGATGTAGTTCAGGCCGGAGGTGTTTGAATATGCTTACTTGGGACCACCCTTTCAGGTTACTGAGAACATAAACTAGAATCGTTATTTCAGTGTTTTCGGTGACTAAGTGTCGTGATTTCTTCTACATCTCCGTGATGAGTATCCTGTGGACATTCCCGCCTTCCAAGATAACATCGACCGCATTCACAGCGTTTACGCTTACATTGCTTATGTGACAGACATCCTACCGTATCGCACCACGACTGACCCGCTAGATCAGGTGGCCTTAATCCCGTAGAAAATGCTTGGGGCTGTTCCGAACAGCAGGTGAAATCCAGCAGGCAACATCCTCCCAAGATGGTGTCAGCGCTTCAGGTCTTCAGCTGATAGCGATATGCAAGGTATAAGAGAATCGCTGACCAGAGAGCAGTGTTGACTGCAGTAGGAACTGTGTAACTGTAGCAGTAAGTTGTGGCTAGTCTGCAGTCTGCTCTGGTCTGGTCTGGTGTATCGTGTTGGCTGGGCCGGTCGCGGTGCAGCGATGTCGGAGCCTGAGTATTATTGTATAAGGTAAAAAGCAGCCTCGCGCATATGTAATAATGTTATCTCAAGTCCCATGTAAATGTTTTAAAAACGTCCTAATAATAATCTTTCTCATATAAAATAATTTTTAACAAACATTCATTTCAATTTAAAGAATTTACTAATTTCTCCAATCCATGATCATCCCGATTATTACAAAAGACAAATCAGTTGCGTTATCCGGCGACTTCATTGAGGTAAGAATTTTTCTCTTTTATTCAGAATGATCTTTCAGGGCCATGACGCAGCACTGCTGACGTCCAAAATTTACCACGTTAAATTCACAGTCAATTATTGAAAAGTTATAAGTGAGCGACAATTTAATTGAGAGGTTAGCTACATTGTATTATTAACTGGTTACGGAAATTATTTTGTTTGGACGTTACACTGAATGTGAACGACATAATTATGATTTTTACTGTTGAGAAGTTTAGGAATTTTCTATTTTGAGGTCACACTAAAATGTGAATGAATTTTGTGGGGAGGTTAAATGTGAATAAATATTTTGTAGGGAGGTTACAAATGTGAGAGAATTTTGTGGGGAGGTTACACTTGGCGACAACCGGCCAGGATCGTATTTTCTTTGTGAATTTCTGAGAAGTAGTCATATATCTGCTCTTATTTACTTAAATGTAGTTTGCATCTGGCGCAACGCATTTACTAATTTGTCACTCCTTCTATCACAGATCATCGGCAATTTATTGCTCTTTGTTGTAATTGTGTTTGTTCCATTTTTGCTTCGTCTTTGTTTCATTTTTGTGCTTAATTTTGATTTGTGAAAAATGCCGCGAAAAACTGTTAACAGTACATCGCGATGTGCAATGAGTGAAATAGCCGACTCAAATAATTTGACCGATAATACTTGCGACACTTAGTGTAATAGTGATAATCATCTAATTACAAATAATCAGTGCCTGCCGATCACTAGTATTGAGTTAAATCCTAACGATGGGCAAACAAATTCAATTATGTCCACAGTAAATTTAACAATTGATGACGCGGCACGTTCCGATAGAATGAACGCTGCCAAGTTTGACACACCTGATTTGCAAAATTTGCATAGTGAACAGATAAATTTTTCTCACGAAGATGAACAATGTAATCAAAATACGTCAGATTTATTTGATTCCGAGGTAGTAACCCGCAGTGCACATCCGATTGGCAAACCTTTTCAAGAATCGCAGAATGACCAAATGGTTACACAAAACGTGACAATTGCAGGTACGCCATCAAACAGCACAGAGAATAGAGTAGGTAATATTGGCATGGATCAAGTTATTGCATTATTGCTACAACTTAATGAAAATTTCAAACAACAAATTAATGAATCGAACCAACAACTAAATGAAAAACTAGACAGCAATTCCAAACAGTCGAATGATAAACAAGACAACAACATCAGACAACTTAATGAAAATCTTAAACAGTTGAATGAAAAACATGACAATCTAAATGAACAGAACAAACAACTTAGTGAACAGATTACAGCCGTTGCCGTGCATTGTCACGATACTAAAGAACAATTATGTGAGGAAATTAAGGCTTGTGCTAGGAACAGTAGTGAAGAAATTAGATCTGTTGCACAAGAATTAAGTAATACACATGCAGCCACAACGAAATTACATAGAGATGAAATTAGTGCAGTCGCTAAACAATGCTCTGAAAACGCAACACAGTTATGCGACGAGTTTAAATTAATGTCATCAAACTTTCACGCACACTGGATGCGAACGTAGACACGAAATTTGAGCAACAAAACAGCCAAATTGACGAACGTTTTAATCACCACTTACAAAACAGTGAAACGCGTTACCGTCAATTTATACAGGAACAGAATAAAGTAAAGCAACAAGACATGGAAACAATTACTGCACAGAGACAGGAAGACAAGCGTAAATTGTTTACGAAAGCAAAAACATACGTAGACAACAATATTGCTACAGTATCAGACGAAATCAAACAGTTGAACACAGAATTGCATGATGAGATATCCGATCTTAAAACAAAAACAGACACACACACAGTAGACTTTCAGACAATGACCAACAGACTTGCAAAGTTGGAACTAATACAGGATCCTGATGCTATTAAAGCAGACGTTAAAACATTGAACAAACCCACACGTAAAACACAAAAACAAATTAATGCATGTGATACTAAAAACGATGATCAGGTAAAACTACTGACTGAAAAATATGATGAATTGGCCAGTCGTATTGATGTTATTGAAAATAATAATGACACCAAATCAGACGATACGTCACCAGTTTCGCTTAATCAAACACCCGAATTCCAAAATTTACAGCAGACGGTCAGTGAGATAGGTTCGTCTGATAATACATTACGTAGAAAATTGTCATCTTTACAGCACGAATTGACGGAGATTAATAATATCTCAGCCTTTAACACATCACAGCATACGCCACTTTCCGAACATTTGTCAGACTCACACAGACAGTATAATTTAGGTAATTTACAGAGACTACATGACTTAGATTCCGAACAGGCACAGACAAATAGATTATCTTGCAATCCTGAACCTGCTCAGACATACAGAGACGATAATTTTTATTACAAACACTTTCTATCTGTTAGGAAATTTAAAGTGCTTAATAATGACAGAACACAGATTCACGCTTTGGACTGGATACGACAATTTGCTTTTGTATTTTCATCAGCTTGGCCTGTAACGCAGAAACTAGAATTGGATTGGATACAACAACTTGCTTTTGAATTTTCAACGGCATTGCCTGTAACGCAGAAAGTAAAACTTATTTGTAGCGCGTAATTGACCTCAGGGGATTCATTACACTTCGATGAATATGTGCCGTAGCGTGCACAGGGCCACGAGCCGTAGTAGTGCTATATTATCTTAAGTTTTCTGCACTACTGCCTTCTCTTTTACTATCCTTTATATCTATGAAAACAGCTCTTCAACTATCGATCTATCTAGGATTAAGAATGAGTAAAGAAAACCTGATACGACAAGTTTTACCGAAAGTGACAGTTTTCTTTAGACACTCCCGAAATGACAACTACCGGCGTAATTTTAATGACAGAGAAAATTGTAATCATCAGTATGTACAACACTTTGAGCAATCGTCAAAATTATCAGCAACCACATTTTGGTAACAATAGAGGCTTTTCCCTACAGCAGCAACAAAACCAGTCGGTTAGCATACCTAACCAACAATGTAGTCTGCAAGTTCAACCAAGCTTTAATGTTTCGCCGCCTATACGTATAGCGTCGGCTCCGCCAAATAGTAACGCACAGCAACAAGGAAATAACTACGTACAGAAAACACATCATTTTAACTCGTACCGCAACGCGCCGTATAGTAATGACTATCATGACAGACGTAAATGTAATGAGCACAATTTTCAGCGTAACAGTCGGTCTTACCAGCAACAGAATCATCCGCAACAACAGATTATCACGAATGAACCAGACAGTCGGCATCATCCCGAATGTAATACGTCAGGACGAATTAACAGAACAGTACAAATAGTCGAGATGCCAGAGTATCCACCCACAAATAATAGCACGTCACAAAGAATTTGACTAGATACAGTACAGGTTGCATCTTCCAGCAACGCAAGCAATACTTTTGACACAGAGAATCTTGTTCACGAAAATGTTATTAGTTTTGACGACATCCGATACACACTTTTGCATTAAAGACAGAATCACAACGTATATAGACGACATTCTTATTGCAGAAGCTAACTGGTCTGAACGCAATCTGATTCTTGAACGACTGTTGCAAACTTTTCGTGCACTCACAGTTAATCTTAGCAAATCACACTTTGGAAAAACTTCCATAAAATTTCTTGGACATGTAATTTCAGCAGAAGGCATTGCGCCTGACCCGGAAAAACTTCAAGCTTTACGTGACATTACTTTTCCTACGACAAAGAAACAACTAAGCAGCTTTTTGGGTTTAATTAACTTTTTTCGTAAATTTATTCATTACTCTGCTTTAGACACCCCTAGATTATGTCAATTGACAGGTAAAAACACTATTTGGTCCTGGGATAGCCAAGCACAGTCTGAGTTTGTTAATTTGAAACATGCCTTGTTGAATGTAGCTCTTTTGTCACACCCAGATCTTACTAGAAATTTTTTCATTGCCACCGACAGTTCTAACACCGCTTAAGGCGTACACATTTTTCAGGAAATTGAAGAAGATGGTACTACAGTAATTAAAAACATCGCCTCTGCGAGTCGCATTCTGTTACCTACTAAACGCAATTATTCTGTCACAGAACTTGAAACATTATGTGTTGTATGGGCATTTACGAGATTTCGGCAATTTCTTTATGGAAGATATACGACCGTTCACACAGATCATAGAGCTATCCAGTTTTTACTTTCCGCTAAATTTACACACGACAGATTAAGCAGATGGAAACTTTATTCACAGGAATTTAATTTTACAATTGTTCATATTCCCGGTACGCAAAATATTGTAGCAGACGCACTATCCCGTTCTCTCAGCAACAATCAGCAAGACATCGCAACCAACTTCTGCCAAGCAAATTTCAGCTTCATGTATATTAAACAAGTTGCATTTGAAAATTTCATATCGTCGTCATTACGAGATATAGCACAAGAGCAGAGTAAAGACAACGTACGGAAAGAAATAAAACACCTTTGACAAGACTGTACGCAATAACATTATGTATCGCCGCTCTCACCCTTACAGCAACAACAGGTTACTATGCATTCCTGACGAACTTGTTAACAAATTAATTTGGTATACTCATTTAAGTTACGTACATTATGGAGCCAGAAAATGTTTTCTTATACTGAGACAGAACTGTTATTTTGCCAACATGGAGAAACGTATACGACGAGTTTTAGCGTCATGTAAAATCTGCCAGAAAGCTAAGTCAGACACGACTTCACATATTCCTCTGTTACGTCCCATTGTACCTGTTAAATTGAGACACATGGCTGCTGTAGACATTTTTGGTCCGATTCCCAGAACTGATAGAGGTTTTTGTTACATCTTTGTCGCTGTTGAACTCACTTCGAAATTTGTTTTCTTCACTCCGTTACGCAAAGCTACTGCTAAATCTGTTTCGAAAGCATTTGTAAAACATTTTCTATTTCATGTAGGGCATGTATTGAAAGTAATTTCCGACAATGGATCACAATTTCGATCTGCTATATGGACACGTATGTTACGAACAAGAAACATTTCTCCGATTTATATATCCAAGTATCACGCTTCTTCGAACCCTTGTGAACGACTAATGAAACAAATTGGTAAACTATGTAGAATATACTGCCATAAAAAAACATATTGTTTGGGATACACACATACTGTCATTCCAGGAAGTAATTAACTCCATACCAAATGAATCTACTATGCTATCTCCGACTGTTATATTGAAAAATGTTGAACCACCTAACAAAAAAAGAACTAGTATCCTTTCCTACATCTCGTCGACTACGCCACCATGAAATAATTGACATTGCACTCAACAACATCAAACGTGGCGCAGAGCGCCGGAGAAGACAGCAAAAACAGGTTTGTACACGCCGTGACTTTCACGTTGGACAGAAGATATTAGTATGTACTCACTATTTATCCAACAGAGGAAAGAGTAGATGCAGTAAATTTGAGTTTCTATACGCAGGTTCATATCGGATTCGCAGCATTCCTCACTCCAATGTAGTACATGTGGAAACTTTGAGAACCAGAAAGAAGCAGGGGCAATCACTAAGTCTCCATAATTAAACCCTTTATTGAATGAACATACTTTATGATTTATCACACTGTAATGCCATTTCCTGATTTTTATATGACCACTTATGCAATTATATTTATATGAACACTTACTGATGATTGTCATATTTTTCTTGGCAAGTGCCCGGCAAGGTAAGGTTAGCAGGTCGCTTTTCTTGTCGTTACGCATCAGACTGTGCACATTTTTCCAGATAAACTTACATATTTTATGACCAATTATGCAATTCTATCTATGTGATTACTTACTGATGATTATCATATTTTTTCATGGCAAGTGCCCGGCAAGGTTACGTTAGCAGGTCGTTTTTTCTTTTCGTTATATATCAGACCGTCCACATTTTCCATTTTTCGTGTATGTATGATTGTTTTCCTGTTTTGTTTGTATGCACTACGTAATCTTTAAGATATAACAAACACCTGTTGACTTTGACATTTCTCCTTATGATATCTCAACATTGTGACTATTTTACATTTCTTTGCTACTACATTATGATACTCTGTGTACATTTTTTTTTTGCACTTGAAAACTGTCTATGTTTTTGACATAATACATTTTCTGTCATGCTATGCTGTATGCTTAATTATATCACTAGAAACAAGTTTTTATTTAATGAGTATATGATTTAAGTGCAAGATATTAATCCTTATTCATCATTTTCAGAAAGCAATAACGTGTAAAAAAAATAACTTAAACAAACCAGAGTGGATTACTATGAAATGGAAATTTCACCATCAGAATGAAGGAAAGATAACGCAATATCTTGATATGAAGAGTAAATGGATCAGAATTAACAAACATTAACAAGAATATACTATACACATCGTATGATAGCAGTCTTAACTTATTACTTTTCTTTCAGAACACGAGGCGATTGATGCAGGCTGTCAGACAGAACTACACATCTTAGTTTTAGTGATGAAATATGCTAGAAATAAGAAACTCTATACTATGAATAGTTGTATGAAGTAAATGGTAATATGAATAATGAATAGTGAAGTGTCTTTTTTGCAGATGATAATGAATGATGATGAATAGTTATATGAAGAATATGCTAATATGAATAATGAAGTTTTTCTTTGCAGGTGATGATAGTAATGAAGTTATGGTAATATGAATAATGAAGTTTTTCTTTGCAGATGAGGATAATGATGAAGTTTATATATTTACTATTAGTTAAGAGATGCTATGTAGTTATTTAAGTATTTGTTGCAGTTCGTTTTGACAGTATGTCTTATGTCGCATGGTATAATGGCTGAATGTTTTGGAAAGGACAGCTACAGTACAATCATATTGAGTACTCGTTTCATTACCTGTTAATTCGAAATTCACTACTTTTCAGCATAATATGCGTTTCTTCTTTCAGCTGAATAATCCATTTTGTATTTTTTCCAGGAGAAGCTATTCATGAAATTAATGTGCTATAAGCAGTTAGTCATTAAACCTGTTCTAGTACTTGCATTTCTTTTACCCATTTGTGTTTGTCATTCATGAATGTGATCACATATACCCTACTTGTTTCATAAACTTGCTACAGCTGACTCATGACGAATGACGTTATTAATCCTTATTTCCAGCAATAAGTCAAAGCAAATACTTTCATGCCCCAGCAATTAATTATCGAACTCAACGCAATGCATTGCTAGCACAAAAAAATCTATTACCAGTCCCAAATAATGCTACCACTTTAAGGGATATTTCTAGTTCTAAATATAATGCAGATTTCTCAGATGTATTGAATTCATTGTATCTATGTATTACTGGACCACAGACCTTGAGTAATAGTTACAGTGTGTTACATTTTAAATATGTCCTATGTCACTTGAATGATGAGTTCTGAGTAATACTGAATGATATTTGTAATAATGCATAAATGCTATGCCAATAATTTCTGTAAATAATATTCTTGTTATAATCTATAAATGCTATGTCAATAATTAACTCTCATTTTGAATGATGACTTCTGAATAATACTGAATAATGTTTTATTAAACTATATGAATACTTTGTAACTGGCCAATGAGTGCCAATAATTACCGCAATCAGATGAGTTATGAATAGTGTTTTGTAATGTTCAATACTTGCTACATGTTTAGTAACTGGCCAATGAATGCCAATGATTACTATAATTAGATGAACTATGTAAATGCTATGCCATTAATTAACTCTTGCTTTGAATGATCACTTCTGAATAATGCATAAAAATGGTTTGTAACTGGCCAATGAGTGCAAATACTTACTGTAATCAGATGTCTTATGAATAATGTTATGTAATACTCCATACATATTACAGAAATGTTTAGTAACTAGGCAATGAGTGCCAACAATTACTCAAATCGGTTAATAGACTAGTGTAATTCTCAATGATGACTAGCATAAGACTTAATGTCCTTCACCTTCCGACCTAATTACCAGAAATTACTGCAATTTGTCCTGCCCATCCTCATGATCATGGAGCACTATATTTGGATTTTGCACTAATTCTACGTTGGTCAAAGAGTACGGATTCTACAAGAATGTGGTGTTGACACATCATGCTGTCCACCACCTTGAACGATGGAGATTTTCAAGAGCAGTGTTGACTGCAGTAGGAACTGTGTAGCTGTAGCAGTAAGTTGTGGCTAGTCTGCAGTCTGCTCTGGTCTGGTCTGGTGTATCGTGTTGGCTGGGCCGGTCGCGGTGCAGCGATGTCGGAGCCTGAGTATTATTGTATAAGGTAAAATGGTTCAAATGGCTCTGAGCACTATGGGACTCAACTGCTGAGGTCATTAGTCCCCTAGAACTTAGAACTACTTAAACCTAACTAACCTAAGGACAGCACAGAACACCCAGCCATTACGAGGCAGAGAAAATCCCTGACCCCGCCGGGAATCGAACCCGGGAACCCGGGCGTGGGAAGCGAGAACGCTACCGCACGACCACGAGATGCGGGCTGTATAAGGTAAAAAGCAGCCTCGCGCATATGTAGTAGTGTTATGTCAAGTCCCATGTAAATGTTTTAAAAAGGTCCGAATAATAATCTTTCTCATATAAAGTAATTTTTAACAAACATTCATTTCAATTTAAAGAATTTACTAATTGCTCCAATCCATGATCATCCCGATTATTACAAAAGACAGATCAGTTGTTTCCTTTCATAAATGACAAATATATCGGCCAGCATTGCATAGGGCTGTGCCAGAAAAATTTATTGTAAGAGCAGATATATATGCGTTATCCGGCGACTTCATTGAAGTAAGAATTTTTCTCTTTTATTCAGATTGATCTTTCAGGGCCATGACGCAGCACTGCTGACGTCCAAAATTTACCACGTTAAATTCGCAGTCAATTACTGAAAAGTTATAAGTGAGAGACAATTTAATTGAGAGGTTAGCTACATTGTATTATTACCAGGTTACGGAAATTATTTTGTTGGGACGTTACACTGAATGTGAACGACATAATTATGATTTTTACTGTTGAGAAGTTTAGGAATTTTCTGTTTTGAGGTTACGCTAAAATGTGAATGAATTTTGTGGGGAGGTTAAATGTGAATAAATATTTCGTAGGGAGGTTACAAATTTGAAAGAATAAATATTTTGTGGGGAGGTTACAACGTATATTAGAGGCTGTGTTACACGGTATTAGCGCGTAGGGATACTTTTTTGTCTGGTTGTCTTATGTAAAGTGAACTTGAGAGAGTTTTTTTAATACGACAGCACATCAGATGTGAACAGTAGAAAGCCAACTTAGAGGGGGAGAGAGAGGGACAATGAGACCAGTGAGTAACCGTGATTGGCTGAGAACTGAGGACACAGTGGTTTTATTTGTCTTGTGTTTACTGTTCTGTGACTGGTGGGCACGGTGCTTTTATACATCGATTAACTCTCTCCTAGTACCTATTCCGTAACGTAATTATTTGCAGATAGGCATACAGCCGATCTGCGTGCGCTTCTGCACGTCCTCTGTTCAGTTAACGAAATTTAACACCGATGAAGGAATCATGCTTAAGTCGAATCTCTGGCGGTAATTCCCACATCAGATTTTAGCACCAGTTTTTGTAGAATAAATTTTATTAGATGGGGATTTAATAGATTTAACTAATTTCGTCCATGTAACTTGTAAGGACAATACAGAGCTATTCTAGGCTGTTTCACTATTGACTTATTATTGTAGTGACGGTGGCTTCATGACACTAATATTTACGATAAATGAAGAAAGATGCAGACAGTGGGCAGTTAAAGTTAATCCGACAGATGGGAATAGAAAAGGTAAATTGTGGAAATCGACACATTATGCCTTTCATTGTGAAGTAAGTATTTTGTGATGTGATACGCCATTAGTAATGTCTAACCTGTAACATTTCATTTTATCGTCTATTCTTCACCTCTGTTCATTGCCGCAGCTGCTCGATCAAAAATGAATAGAAAACTCACACTTTTACTACCAGACAGGTATCATGCTATGATTTTACTAAGTGACCTACAAAAATCGTTAAAATTTTTCTTTTAGTCCTTAACCCAATAGATTTGTGTTGAAAGTATTAAATGCCACAGTCTGTTTCTTTGTAGCCATAAACCAAAGAGCTTGGATTTCACATTTTTTTCTAGTTTTCCTTTCCTTCACCTCTGGTAGGGATTGCCAGCGAGAATAATTTGATTAACATCTTGTTAAATACGTCTGCAGAAACAATTAAAATCGCTCAAAAGAGGAAAGGCCTCTGGACCTGATGGGATATCAGTTCAATTTTACACAGACTACGCGAAGAAACATGCCCCCCTTCTTGCAGCGGTGTACCGTAGGTCTCTAGAAGAGCGTAGCGTTCCAAAGGATTGGAAACGGGCACAGGTCATCCCCGTTTTCAAGAAGGGACGTCGAACAGATGTGCAGAACTATAGACCTATATCTCTAACGTCGATCAGTTGTAGAATTTTGGAACACGTATTGTGTTCGAGAATAATGACTTTTCTGGAGACTAGAAATCTACTCTGTAGGAATCAGCATGGGTTTCGAAAAAGACGGTCATGTGAAACCCAGCTCGCGCTATTCGTCCACGAGACTCAGAGGGCCATAGACACGGGTTCACAGGTAGATGCCGTGTTTCTTGACTTCCGCAAGGCGTTCTATACAGTTCCCCACAGGCGTTTAATGAACAAAGTAAGAGCATATGGACTATCAGACCAATTGTGTGATTGGATTGAGGAGTTCCCAGATAACAGGACGCAGCACGTCATTCTCAATGGAGAGAAGTCCTCCGAAGTAAGAGTGATTTCAGTTGTGCCGCAGGGGAGTGTCATAGGACCGTTGCTATTCACAATATACATAAATGACCTGGTGGATGATATCGGAAGTTCACTGAGGCTTCTTGCAGATGATGCTGTGGTGTATCGAGAGGTTGTAACAATGGAAAATTGTACTGAAATGCAGGAGGATCTGCAGCGAATTGACGCATGGTGCAGGGAATGGCAATTGAATCTCAATGTAGACAAGTGTAATGTGCTGCGAATACACAGAATGATGGATCCTTTATCATTTAGCTACAAAATAGCAGGTCAGCAACTGGAAGCAGTTAATACCATAAATTATCTGGGAGTACGCATTAGGAGTGATTTAAAATGGAATGATCATATAATGTTGATCGTCGGTAAAGCAGATGCCAGACTGAGATTCATTGGAAGAATCCTAAGGAAATGCAATCCGAAAGCAAAGGAAGTAGGTTACAGTACGCTTGTTCGCCCACTGCTTGAATACTGCTCAGCAGTGTAGGATCCGTACCAGATAGGGTTGATAGAAGATATAGAGAAGATCCAACGGAGAGCAGCGCGCTTCGTTACAGGATCATTTAGTAATCGCGAAAGCGTTACGGAGTTGATAAATAAACTCCAATGGAAGACTCTGCAGGAGAGACGCTCAGTAGCTCGGTACGTGCTTTTGTTAAAGTTTCGAGAACATACCTTCACCGAAGAGTCAAGCAGTATATTGCTCCCTCCGACGTATATCTCTCGAAGAGACCATGAGGATAAAATCAGAGAGATTAGAGCCCACACAGAGGCATACCGACAATCCTTCTTTCCACGAACAATACGAGACTGGAATAGAAGGGAGAACCGATAGAGGTACTCAAGGTACCCTCCGCCACACACCGTCGGGTGACTTGCGGAGAATGGATGTAGATGTAGATATCCAATTTACAGATTGCTCATTTTGTTAACAAAGTGATTTTCTTTTTAAAAAATGCTGTTTATTTACATTCGCAGCGGAATTATTCGTTATGGGGAATGAAGAGCAAGGAATATAAATTTGACTACAAGTATTTGGCTAGTGTGAATAACGCCGATAATTTAAGCTCTGTTTCTCATTACTACTACGAAGTCAGTGTGAAAAGTATAGATGTTTCGTTTTCCATTATAAGCTAATGTAGAATTGTTACTATAAAGAAATTTCCAAAAATTCTCTAAAATAATCTTAAAGATCCTTTAAAAATATTTTTTGAAAGTGAGTGAAAATTCTTTTAGGCCGCATTAGCTGTATACAGGTTCCTTTATTATTGGCAACACAACTTATTTCATACTTTTATAGGTGCATCTTCAGATGATAATATGTATTGAGTAGAAAACATGTTTGTAAAATGCTGTCAATACATAGCGCATAACAGCGAGAAAAAGAAACGAGTTTTTCATTTCATTCTATGAACCATGGACTTTGCTGTCGGTGAGGTGGCTTGCATGCCTCAGCGGTACACATAGCTGTACCGTAGGTGTAACCACAATGAAGGGGTATCTGTTGAGAGACCAGATAAACGTGTTGGTCCTGAAGAGAAGGAGCAGCCTTTTCAGTAGTTGCAGGGGCAATAGTCTGGATGACTGACTGATCTGACCTAGTAACATCAACCAAAACGGCGTTGCTGTGCTGGTATTGCGAACGGCTGAAATCGAGGGGAAACTACAGTTTCTGATGATGGCGTCCTCTTAGGTAACATATTCCGGAGGTAAAATAGTCCCCCCATTACGATATCCGGGCGGGTACTACACAGGAGGATGTCGTTATCAAGAGAAAAGTAACTGGTGCCCTACGGATGGATGCGTCGAATGTTAGGTCCCTTAATCGGGCAGGTAGGTTAGAAAATGTGAAAGAAAAATCGAATGGTTGAAATTATGTATAGTGGGATTTAGTAAAATTCGATGACAGGAGGAACGGGCCTTCTCTTCGGATAAATACAAAATTATAGGGGTAAATCGGGAGAGGGTTTAATAAAGAATGAGAAAATAGGACTGCGGGTAAGCTGCTATGAATAGCATTTTGAACCCATTAGCTTAGCCAAGATAGACGCGAAACCCACACATGACCCAGTAGTACAAGTTCTATGCCAACTATCTCTGCAGATGACGCAGAGTTTGAAAAAATGTATGATGAGATAAAAGAAATTATTCAGATAGTTAAGGGAGACGAAAATTTAAATGCGATGGGGGGGCTGGAATTCGATAGCAGGAAAAGGAAGAGAAGTAAAAATGTTAGGGAAAGGCATGAAACAGGAAGATACCTGCCACACTTTGCGTAGAGCATAATTTAATGATCACTGAAACGTGGTGTAAGAATCTTCAAAGGAAGTCGTATAAGTGTAAGAGACTTGGAGACACCGGAAGGTTTCAGATTGATTGTATAATGGTGAGGCAGAGATTTCGAAACCCAATTTTAAATTGTAAAACATTTCCTGGAGCAGATGTGGGCTCTGAACGCGATTCATTGGTTATGAACTACAGATTGAAACTGAAGGAACTGGATAAACGTAGGACATTAGGGAGATGGGACTTAGATAAGTTGGAAGAAGAAGAGGTTATTGAAAGTTCCATTGCGAGAATTAAGCAACGGTTGACTAGGACAAGGGAAGAGAACAGAGAAACGTCTGTAAGAATATCAAGAGCTCAGATGTAAAACCAGTACTAAGCAAAGAAGGGAAAGCTTAAAGGTGGAGGGAGTGTATAAGGAGTCTGTACAAGGGAGATGAACTTAAGGCAGTATTATAGGAATGGAAAACGACGTAGATGAATATGAGCTGGGAGCTGTGATACTGCAAGAGGAATTAGACAGAGCACTGAAAGAACTATGTCGAAACAAGGTCCTTAGAGTAGACGACATTCCGTCCGAGCTACTGATAGTCTTGGGAGAGCCAGCCATGAAAAAAACTTTCCATCTAGTGTTTAAGATTTATGAGACAGACGATTAAACCTCAGACTTCAAGAAGAATTTAATAATTCCAATTCAGAACGAAGCAGGTGCTGACGGATGTGAAAATTACCGAACTATCACTTCAATAAGTCATGGTTGCAAAATATAAAAAGAATTGTTTACAGAAGAATAGAAAAAGAAGATCAATTTGGATTTCGCAGAAACGTAGGAACGCGCGAGGCAATACTGACACTACGACTTATCTTAAAAGATAGATTAAGGGAAGACAAAACTACATTTATAGCATTTGTGGACTCAGAGAAAGCTTTAGATAATGTTGACCTTAACACTCTCTTTCAAATGCTGAAGGTAGCAGGGCTAAAATACAGGGAGTAAAAGGCTATTTAAAACTTGTGTAGAAATCAGACTGGAGTTACAAGAATCCAGGGGCATGAAAGGAATGCAGTGGTTGATGAGGAAGTGGGACAGAGCTGTGGCCTATCTGCAATGTTATTTTTTCAGTATATTGAGCAACCAGTAAAAGAAACAAAAGAAAAACTTGGAATAGGAATTAAAGTTCAGTGAGAAGAAATAAAAATCTTGAGGTTTCTCGACGATATTGTAATTCTGTCAGAGACAGAGAAAGTCCTGGAAGAGCTGTTGAGCGTCTTGAAAGGAATGTAAGAACACCACCAAAAGCAAGACAAGAATAATGGAACGTAGCCGAATTAAATCAGTTTATGCTGAGGCAATTAGATTAGGAAACGAGACACTTAAATTAGTAGATGAGTTTTGCCATTTGTGTAGGAAAATAGCTGAAGATGGCCGAAGCAGAGAGGATATAAAATGTAGACTTCAATGACAAGAAAAGCATTTCTGAAGAAAAGAAATTTGTTAATATAGAATATTGTTTAAAGTGTTAGATAGTCTTTTCTGAAGGTATTATAGCCATGTATGGTAGTGAAACATGGAATATAAACAGTTTAGAGTAGAAGAGAATAGGATCTTTTGAAACGTGTAACTACAGAAGAATGCTGACGATTAGATGAGTAGCACGAGTAACTAATGAGGAGGCCCTGAATAGAACTGGAGAGACAACGTCTTTGTGGCAGAACTTGACTGTAAGAAGGCATCGGCTGATACAACACATTCAGAGACATCAAGGAATCGCCAGTTTCATGTGGGAGGGTATTGTGGGGGTGAAAATTGTACAGGGAGACCAAGAGATGAATACAGTAAGCAAATTCAGAAGGATGTAATTTGCAGTAGTTATTCAGAGATGAAGAGCCTTGCACGGCAGCATGGAAAGCTGCATCAAACAAGTCTTCGGACTGAAGACCGCAAAAATAACGTGGCTAGAGAGAACGTACGATGTCGCAAGGTTCAAGTTGTAAACCGATTAATTGCGCATCGTCATCAAAGGCTAAACTTGGAATTTATATACCATAAGTTGAACATTGAAAGCGTCAAAACTTATGCTCATTTAGAAACCTAGGGAACGAGAGCAAATCACTGCAAATTAGAACGTGTAGGGCATAAGCAGTACTAATGAACACGCGTGCGCCAATGAAATACCTGGACAGTGAGACCAAATTACTGGAAATTACGAGTATATGGGGCAGAAACAGTGGTAACGCATACCCTGTAGTGGAAGATATCACTTGCCAAAGCTGTGTTGCTTTAGACTAGGGATATAAAAAGTTGACTCCTTATTAAATACAGTCCTAAAATGCTGTCTACATCAAAAGAGGAGCGCAGTTAGTACACCAAAGCTCTCTTACAGGAGAATAAAAACGGTCATTCAGGTAGTTCACCTACAAATGAACACGAACCGCAATTTTTTTTAACCGACTCAGGTTACGCAATTAACTGGTTAACAGCTTGAACGTTGGGACAACGAAACTCTCTCTAGCCTTATCAAGTGAAAAGTTATGAGTTAAAACCTGTCCCTTTTTCTCGTTCTTATATACCATATATTAATAGCGTTCATAAAAACATTTTTTTGTTTTCAGCACAGATTATCACCTGAAGATGCCCCGATAATGGTGTGAAACCGGTTCTGTTGTCTGCATACAGGCCCATTCTACGTTCTTATTTCTTTGCCTACTGATGCGATCCGTCTCTGCTTAGTCGCCGGGTCGCGCTTCGGTCGTTTGTTAGTTGGCCCTTTAGGTGTAGTATCTTGGCGCCCGTTGTTGACCACATGGGCAGGCAATCGGTTGCTGTCAGCGAGAGAGAAGAGGCACATGACGTACGGTGAGCTGCCCACGATAGTCGAAGCGCACGACTGTCTAAGCGGCCGATTGTAGGTAGAGAAGTGTCGGTCGGCGATAATTGGGTCTATTGTCGACGCAGCCGGTTTACCCTGGATTAAGGAGACATAGTTGCTGGTGTGTGTTTTGGAGTGTTGTTCGTTTTCTGGTGCCTTCTGTTCTGCCCTTTGGGGGTAAAGTACTCGTTACGTGTTTGACATATGTGGTTCCGTGTTGAAGTTGCTCCCACTACACTGGACTGGCTGTGGTTCTCCGCCACTCTGTCCGGGTATTAAATGTACTTCCTTGTGCCTTTGTTTGAAATTATATGAGAGCTATACCTGATGTGTTTTAAAGCTTCTTTTAACTGTAACTTGTTCAGTGTCTGCTTGTCTTGTTACTCGTGCCTGAAACTATTTGTGTCATATGTTCTAGGCCGCCACGTGTATTAGTGGCTACTGACGTCGATATTTAAGTCTAATTTGTGTTGGAAGTTGTTGCGTCCCTGACTGAGGGGCCGACTATAAAATTGCCTTCGGCTGTGGTATGCAAACGCTAGCGGCCCAGTGAATCTAGGCTCATTTGAGTAATTAAGCTCCATAACCGTGGTGAGATTTTGCCCCTTTAAAAAAAAATGTTTATTGTTCTAAATACAATGACTAGTGTAGTTGTTTGAGTGTTAGCCCTCAAGATTTGCGTGTTACCTTTTAAGTCACTTAAGTTAATGTGTTTGAGTAGCCTGTGATTTCTTGGTTATTACATTAACTTGTTGTTATATTTGATTGTAAGATTAACCAGTCAATCCTCTTAGTAATTCATATTGTAATGTTCGCGTAATACGTAAGGTTTGGTTGGGACTTGGGGCCACGCTCACAGTGAGTTTCTTGTCTGGGTTTGAGCGTTTTCATATGTTCTGTGATTATCATGCTTGAATTATATGTCTGCTTGTTTACTCTCGGCTTTCCGAACTGTTCGTAGCGTTTGGAGGCGCTGCCCCGGGTGTTACCTGTTACCCACCGCTTCATTACACGTAGCCTGTCCGCTGCGGTTGTACACTCCTGGAAATTGAAATAAGAATACCGTGAATTCATTGTCCCAGGAAGGGGAAACTTTATTGACACATTCCTGGGGTCAGATACATCACATGATCACACTGACAGAACCACAGGCACATAGACACAGGCAACAGAGCATGCACAATGTCGGCACTAGTACAGTGTATATCCACCTTTCGCAGCAATGCAGGCTGCTATTCTCCCATGGAGACGATCGTAGAGATGCTGGATGTAGTCCTGTGGAACGGCTTGCCGTGCCATTTCCACCTGGCGCCTCAGTTGGACCAGCGTTCGTGCTGGACGTGCAGACCGCGTGAGACGACGCTTCATCCAGTCCCAAACATGCTCAATGGGGGACAGATCCGGAGATCTTGCTGGCCAGGGTAGTTGACTTACACCTTCTAGAGCACGTTGGGTGGCACGGGATACATGCGGACGTGCATTGTCCTGTTGGAACAGCAAGTTCCCTTGCCGGTCTAGGAATGGTAGAACGATGGGTTCGATGACGGTTTGGATGTACCGTGCACTATTCAGTGTCCCCTCGACCATCACCAGTGGTGTACGGCCAGTGTAGGAGATCGCTCCCCACACCATGATGCCGGGTGTTGGCCCTGTGTGCCTCGGTCGTATGCAGTCCTGATTGTGGCGCTCACCTGCACGGCGCCAAACACGCATACGACCATCATTGGCACCAAGGCAGAAGCGACTCTCATCGCTGAAGACGACACGTCTCCATTCGTCCCTCCATTCACGTCTGTCGCGACACCACTGGAGGCGGGCTGCACGATGTTGGGGCGTGAGCGGAAGACGGCCTAACGGTGTGCGGGACCGTAGCCCAGCTTCATGGAGACGGTTGCGAATGGTCCTCGCCGATACCCCAGGAGCAACAGTGTCCCTAATTTGCTGGGAAGTGGCGGTGCGGTCCCCTACGGCACTGCGTAGGATCCTACGGTCTTGGCGTGCATCCGTGCGTCGCTGCGGTCCGGTCCCAGGTCGACGGGCACGTGCACTTTCCGCCGACCACTGGCGACAACATCGATGTACTGTGGAGACCTCACGCCCCACGTGTTGAGCAATTCGGCGGTACGTCCACCCGGTCTCCCGCATGCCCACTATACGCCGTCGCTCAAAGTCCGTCAACTGCACATACGGTTCACGTCCACGCTGTCGCGGCATGCTACCAGTGTTAAAGACTGCGATGGAGCTCCGTATGCCACGGCAAAGTGGCTGACACTGACGGCGGCGGTGCACAAATGCTGCGCAGCTAGCGCCATTCGACGGCCAACACCGCGGTTCCTGGTGTGTCCGCTGTGCCGTGCGTGTGATCATTGCTTGTAGAGCCCTCTCGCAGTGTCCGGAGCAAGTATGGTGGGTCTGACACACCGGTGTCAATGTGTTCTTTTTTCCATTTCCAGGAGTGTATATGTGCGCGCGGGCGTCTCGTTGCTTCCCGCCTCTCCGTAGCCTCTGAGACTTTGCGGCCTCCTGGCTTGCCACGGCATCCCTCACAAGTTCAGTTTCTGTCTCGTAGAAATCGGGCGTTAATTTAACCTGAAGTGCCCTGTATTCTAAACCATCTTATGCAGACCTGGCGCCAGCCGCAGTGACCGAGCGGTTCTAGGGGCTTCAGTCTGGAATCGCGTGATCGCTACAGTCGCAGGTTCGAATCCTGCCTCAGGCATGAATGTGTGTGATGTTCTTAGGTTAGTTAGGTTTAAGTAGTTCTAAGTTCTAGGGGACTGATGACCTCAGAAGTTAAGTCCCACAGGGCTCAGAGCCATTTGAACCATTTCTTCGGACCTGACGGCTGTTCCTGCCCCTTCCGCGTTTTCCCTCTTTCAAATTTGGTTTTAACGTAATAGTTGGTGTAATGGTCGATTTGTTAAAAGGTATTTTATTGTTTTTCCACTTGAGTATCTTGATTATGCCCAAGTGGGTTCTCTGATTGATCAAATATAGAATACTTGCGTTGCATAAAATGTTACTACTTAACGGGCCTCACGTCGTCAGGTACCAGACTCCTGAAATTTCATGTTACTACAGTTCTTTTAAGTTATATTCAGTAATGTCAAGTACCACCTCCGACAAGCCAAATGTTGGTATTGTAATCTTTAGCGTCATTATTGTCATTGTTTGCCCAGCGCTAAGCTTGTGTTTGAATTATATTTGATTGTACAACTTTCTTTCTAATTTTTCCTAAATTTGTGCATTGCATTCGTTTCAATTAACTAATTAATCGTCATTTGGTTTACTTGGAGAAATTTTGGATTAACTGCCTGAATACCTTTCCTTAATTATTTTATCGAATATTCTGCTGAAATCTGACCTGCTGTTAACATTTTGAACCTGTTGCCTGCGCTAATTATTGTTACTTATTAGTTGCCCTTTCTTATTTGCCTTCATTGCAAGCAGCTATTATCGTTAGTATTTTGTTCATGTTTCTGTTGTCAAAAGATTGCTGGACTCTTGTGAAGCAACAAATTTCTTGTGATAAATGGCCTGCACCTTTCCCATGCCCGCTCACTAACATTACAAACGAGGCCTAGAAGAACTATCATTCATTTTTAAATAAAATATATTAAAGTATTTTTAAGATTATTTTGGAGAACTTCTGGAAATTTATTGACAATGACACTGCATAATCTGAGTTGTGGTTGCTGTAAATACAAAATAGTCTTTACTAATGTAAAATTGTTTTTCTGGTTCCGTATGTTTTAGCTTTACTGAATGTCAGTACAGAAATACGTTTCCTAACCTCCCCACTCGTATTTCAAGATTAATTTTGTTGCAAAACTGGCAAAAATGCTACTTCGCGGCTGTTTGCAAGAAGTTGTAATACTTCTTGCAAGAAAGACGAGAGGAGGATGAATCCATACATATTATAAAAATGGATGTATATATATATGTGTATGTTCCTCATCTCCTCCAAAACCACTGGACCAATTTCAACCAAACTTGGTACACATATCCCTTACTGCCAGGCAACAGTATCTGTGGGATAAGAACCACCGACCTGTCAAACTTCAGAATATATGACTTCATAAACAATGGGATGCGTGGAAAACTGCCTCATCACGCTTGACGTTTAAATTTACTGCCTGCGTGCTACTAACTCCATTCGCAAAAAAATTCGCAGACAATATACACATGTGTCCCAAAATGCACCTACGAAATTATATCATGGTACCAAATATAGTTCAGGAGATATGACGTCAGGGACACTGAGATGCGTGAAAAGCTGCCGCTTTGTTTATGACATTTAAATTTATTACTTCTTTACTAGTAATTCTATTTGCAACGTGTTTTTCAGACAGTGTCCACATATGCCACTGAATGTTTCTACAAAATTGTATCACTGTAAGACCCATAAATCAGGAGCTATCACGTTATGAACACTGAGATGTCTGAAAAATTCCGCATCATGCATGAAGTTTCAATACATTTATTCCTTATTACTAAGACACTTATACATCCGAGGCAACTGAAAGAAATCCCTAACACCTGGCAGCGCTTTTCACCGCTTTCAACTGCGCAACGCAAACGACTGTAGGCGAAAACAACAGCGATCTGTAGAGCTATGAAGAGGCGCTGCCATAGAGACCCTTACAAAATCCCGCTGTAAACACCCAAAGCAGCGGCAACCAGCTGACCGGGAACATCTCATACAGAACGTACTGCATAATTTTAAAGTTGTCTTCACGAATAAATTGAAATAAAATATTTTCGTTACTAATAGAAAACTGGCAAAATGAAGTCGTAGGCAGTACCGAGATTGTCAGTCAGTTTATTTATAAATCAATGTACACGGATGATGAGAATTTGATAATTTTCATTACTTAACTTACTGTGTTAATTCCTGCTTTCTGGAGGATGATAGGGATCAACTTCTCGTATTGGGTCTACAATTACTTTCGGAAAATGTCTTATGCTGGGCCAAAAAAAGGGTGTTCAAGGAAAGTGTCGCATACTTTGAGAGGTGGTAAACAAGAACAATAAGTCCAATAAACATGGGTCCGAAAATACATACTTTCTGAGAGAAGTCCAATAAACAAGGGTCTTGAAATGCATACTTTCTGCGATAAACACGTGTTACATGAGGTGTTCAACGTGGCGTCCATTCATGACAATGCGCCCTTACTGCCTCCGGCGTAAGGAATAGATCACCCTTTTAAGTATACCCGGTTGTTGTTGTACCTTCTGGCACGCATTGAATACGCGACCCTGTGGCGTCCGCACATCGTTGATAACGCGTGGATAGATCGATTTGTTCAAGTGTCCACATAACCAGAACTCTAGAGGATTGACGTCTGGCGAACGAGCAGGCCAAGGTAGCATCCCCCCTCCCCCATCACAGTGGTTCTGCGTCAGATGTTCGCACATATTGCGACGAAAGTGTGCTGGTGCGCCATCATATGTATTCATTGCTACAATGGCAAAGCCTCCAGAAAGGTAGGCAATACATTATTGCGCCCCTGTTAATCTTTGGGGAAGCATGTAAGGCCTTTTTAATCTATCGCCAAGTACGTCTTGTAAGTAGGCTGTTTAGGTTCTTATATGTAGGCTGTTTAGGTTCTTATATTGGTAACGCCGCCGCCACGTAGCGCTCTCTGAATGAAAATCACTGGCTGTGCTGTGTGCAGTCTGTGGCTAGTTTGCATTGTTGTCTGCCATTGTAATGTTGGGCAGCTGGACGTGAACAGCGCGTAGCGTTGCGCAGTTGTAGGTGAGCCGCCAGCAGTGGTGGATATGGGGAGAGAGATGGCGGAGTTTTGAAATTTGTAATACTGGATATTATGAACTGCTATGTATATTATGATTTTTCAACACTATTAAGGTAAACACATTGTTTGTTCTCTATCAAAATCTTTCATTTGCTAACTATGCCTATCAGTAGTTAGTGCCTTCCGGAGTTTGAATCTTTTATTTAGCTGGCAGTAGTGGCGCTCGCTGTATTGCAGTAGTTCGAGTAACCAAGATTTTTGTGAGGTAAGCGATTTGTGAAACGCATAGGTTAATGTTATTCAGGGCCATTCTTTTGTAGGGATATCTAAAAGTCAGATTGCGTTGCGCTAAAAATATTGTGTGTCAGTTTAAGCACAGTCATGTATAATTTTTCAAAGGGGACGTTTCAGTCTGTCCATACGTTGATTGAGAATCAATGTTGGTCTCTCTTACCTGGATTGCTTGAGAATTTACCTCTGCCATATATCGTGGTTATGGAAATTCACAACACCATCTCTTGTGAACCTTGCCTCATCGGTAAATAAAATCTTGGATGTGAACAGTGGATCGGAGGCACACTTCAGCAACAGCCATTGACACAGCCGCCGCCTGCCATGATGATACTACTCAAATGGTTCAAATGGCTCTGAGCACTATGGGACTTAACATCTGTGGTCATCAGTCCTCTAGAACGTAGAACTACTTAAACCTAACTAACCTAAGGACATCACACACATACATGCCCGAGGCAGGATTCGAACTTGCGACCGTAGCGGTCTCGCGGTTCCAGACTAAAGCGCCTAGAACCGCTCGGCCACACGGCCGGCGATGATACTGCAGCCTGAGGCTTAAACGCGCTGTGGACCATACGTTTACAGCAAGTGTTAATGAAGTACCCTCCAGATACAAGACTGAGACACGCCGTATGCTGCTGCTAGTCGTAGCACACTGGTCTCAAGGGTTTCTTGCACCGAACATAGCACACGCTTCTGCATATCAGGCGTGAGGAATGGGGGCGGGCTTCCACTGTCAGTTTTCCGAGATGCAAGGCTACCTGTGTCCCTCAGAGGCTGAATAATTCTGCCGAACGTTATCAGAGGACACTCTGCACTGTAGATATTTTTCAGAGGGCACGGGCTCTCAGGCTACGTCTATTTGCTAAACCGTAGCAGTATATCATATACGCCATTTCACTTAGCGAGCAGTAGGTTTCCATTGCTAACAAGTGGCGGAAGAGAGGAAGTAGCCGGCCGGTGTGGCCGAGAGGTTCTAGGCGCTTCAGTCTGGAACCGCGCTGCTGCTACGGTCGCAGGTTCGAATCCTTCCACGGGCATGGATGTGTGTGATGACCTTAGGTTAGTTAGGTTTAAGTAGGTCTAAGTGCTAGGAGACTGATTACCTCAGATCTTACGTCCCATAGTGCTCAGGGCAATTTGAACCATTTTGTAGAGAGGAAGTGTGAATTTACTGCACCATTTGTACGTACAACAGCACAATAACAGTAAACACGTAAGTGAAGCCGCAGTTAGGAGAGGGTAAAACACCTTGATACGTACCCATGATTGGCAGTGCTGTACAATAAGGCACACAAACACGACGAAAACTGACGTAGGCTAAACACGACTTGAACCACACAAATGACTGCAGACCACCTAATCGTAGGTAAAGTACTGTGAATAAGCTATCATAAAACCCTGCCGACAGATCTGACGGAGCACCAACGCAACGACTGTGCTAATATCCAGAGCCAAGCATCGTACAATCTTTCCTATAAACACATGTTTATCTCAGAAAGTATGCGTTTCGGGACCCAGGGAGGCTTCAGAATATCTTGAACAAGAAAAACCATGCTTTATCAAGTCGATTCATATCATTATCATAACATCAAGAAAACTCTAATAAATGGGGAAAGTTTCATTACTCTTGGCGTTCGCCTTACGTATACACTGCTTCACCCCAGACTGTTTAGTATATTCCACGTCAAATGTACAGTCAAGATGGAAACGTAATCGCTTTAGACACATACGAAGTAATGAGCCGGAAGCTCTGCTTGGTGTGGGGTAGACGCTGTATTATTATCCACCATGATCTGTAAGGTCACTCTATGGTTGTGGGAACGAGAGACTTAGTGTGTGATCCCTTAATGTAAACAGTTGTCGAATTTCTGTTCGAAATCCTGTCTGCCGTTTGAACAGCGCATAACTGCAGATACGCACGCAATAAAAATACGGATATTTCTTATTTCAAGTGAGTACTGATTAGATACAGGCTGAACCAGAACTCCACCGACCCAGTGTCAGAGGTGGTATGATGGACTAAATTATGAAAAAACTGTCGGGTAAACATGGAGTGTAAAATGCTTATCTCAAGAGTTACGAGCACTTGTTTATCTTCTCTGCTGTGAGACAAATCTCTTCTACTAGCTCTTTTCTTTCCATATTAGGAGAGATGAAAGTGTGGACCAAAAAAAAAACAGGAAATATGAAGTGAACATGTGCTCCAAGGTGCATACCTTAAGATCTATGAGCATCTTCGCTACTGTGAAACACATCTTTTCTACTGAACAAGTGCTCATAACTCTTAAGGTTTGCATTGTCGGACCCATGGTTACTAGACATTTTGTCTCGTATTAGTCCACTCGACCTGCTCTGAACGTTTGTCGGTAGAATACTGGTTAGCCCTGTATACTATTAGAGGTCTTCTACATTTGTTTTACTCACTAGTACTTTACCTGGATATGTTGAGCTGGTTGGGTTGGGTTGTTTTGGGAAGGAGACCAGACAGCAAGTTCATCGGTCTCATCGGATTACGAAAGGACGGGGAAGGAAGTCGGCCGTGTCCTTTCAAAGGAACCATCCCGGCATGTGCCTGGAATGATTGAGGGAAATCACGGAAAACCTAAATCAGGATGGCCGGAAGCGGGATTGAACCGTCGTCCTCCCGAATGCGAGTCCAGTGTGTTAGCCACTGTGCCACCTCGCTCGGTCCCTGGATATGTGAATTTATAATTTTAGCATAGGTTCCCATTCAAAAACAAGCCGCTGAATCAGAAACAGGTTACAATGATGATGAGAGAAAATTGGTTTCCGGTAGAATATACTCACAGTTGTTCTTCACAGTGTAATGCCAAATTTGTGTATGATATGAATGACAACAGGCTTGTGTTTATCAATGCTGTGTCTAGTATTTTTCATTTGGCAAGTCACATGCTCAAACAGCCACACAGAGAATCAGTGTCGAACAAAATGTGGTTGCAGAAAACTCACGCCAGTGACAGTACATCGAAAGCATCGTCATTATGACCTGTATCTACACTACTGGCCATTAAAATTGCTACACCAAGAAGAAATGCAGATGATAAATGGATATTCATCGGACAAATATATTATACTAGAAATGAGATGTGATTACATTTTCACGCAATTTGCCTGCATAGATCCTGATATACTAGTACCGAGAACAACCACCTCTGGCCGTAATAACGGCTTTGATACTCCTGGGCATTGAGTCAAACAGAGCTTGGACGGCGTGTACAGGTACAGCTGCCCATGCAGCTGCAACACGATACCACAGTTCATCACGAGTAGAGACTGGCGTATTGTGACGAGCCAGTTGCTCGACCGCCATTGAGCAGACGTTTTCAGTTGGTGAGAGATCTGGAGAATGTGCTGGCCAGGGCAGCAGTCGAACATTTTCTGTATCCAGAAAGGCCCGTACAGGACATGCAGCATGCGGTCGTGCATTATCCTGCTGAAATGTAGGGTTTCGCAGGGATCGAATGAAGGGTAGAGACACGGGTCGTAACACATGTGAAATGTAATGTCCACTGTTCAAAGTGTCGTCAATGCGAACAAGAGGTGACCGAGACGTGTAACCAATGGCACCCCATACATTCACGCCGGGTGATACGCCAGTATGGCGATGACGAATACACGCTTCCAATGTGCGTTCACCGCGATGTCGCCAAACACGGATGTGACCATCATGATGCTGTAAACAGATCCTGGATTCATCCGAAAAAATGACCTTTTGCCATTCGTGCACCCAGGTTCGTCGTAGAGTACACCATCGCAGACGCTCCTGTTTGTGATGCAGCGTCAAGGGTAACCGCAGCCACGGTCTCCGAGCTCATAGTCCATGCTGCTGCAAACATCGTCGAACTGTTCGTGCAGATGGTTGTTATCTTGCAAACGTCCTCATCTGTTGACTCAGGTATAGAGACGTGGCCGCACGATCTGTTACAGCAATGCAGATAAGATGCTTGTCATCTCGACTGCTAGTGATACGAGGCCGTTGGGATGCAGCACGGCGTTCCGTATTACCCTCCTGAACCCACCGATTCCATATTCTGCTAACAGTCGTTGGATCTCGACCAACGCGAGCAGCAATGTCGCAATACGATAAACCGCAATCGCGGAGGGCTACACTCCGTCCTTTATCAAAGTCGGAAACGTGATGGTACGCATTTCTCCTCCTTACACGAGGCATCATATCAACGTTCCTCCAGGCAATGCCGGTCACCTGCTGTTTGTGTACGAGAAATCGGTTGCAAAGTTTCCTCATGACAGCATGTTGTAGGTGTCGCCACTAGCGCCATCCTTGTGTGAATGCTCTGAAAAGCTAATCATTTGCATATCACAGCATGTTCTTCCCGTAAATTAAATTTCGCGTCTGTAACACGTCATCTTCGTGGTGTAGCAATTTAAAGGCCAGTAGTGAATTATATGAATATTTTTCTATTAGTTTTTCCGCTTTGTTTTGATTGACCAAAATACGGCGGAGGGTTGTTGAGTTTATTTCATTCTGGTAATGGCCTCTCCATCGTGTTCTGCCTCTGACTGCGATGCTACGAAGCTGTACATCACTCTTTTAGTCTGGGAGAAACGTGGCGACTGCCTGAGGATTGGCCATTCTCTCTTCGTACGAGTTCTCTAGCGCACCGAACAGCGACCCGCATTGAGAGCGGACACATTGCGCGGCAGAGGGTTGCGTGGGGTGCGGGTGGGAGTGCGGGTGGTGAGGGAGGGAGTGGGGTACCTGTTGGCCTGGCGCAGGGGTGCCCACAGGAACGCGACAGTCACCCGCCAGAAGCGCCGCGCCGTCCGCTTGTCGAGCGCTGGCGCTGCGAACGCGATGAATAAAACATCCGCCGCGATGGAGAGGCGCCGGACGCCGAGAAAGGGCGACGCGGCGCGGCGGTGGCGGCAGCGTCTGCGAACGCGACTGGGGCTGCTCGGGGGCGCGCATGCCCCGCATTCTCGCACAGCCGAGTGAAAAGACCGACTCCCCCCAGCATCCGCTCCAGGTCTGACCGCCGCTAGTTCCATATTCTTCGTCAGGTTCATGTCGTTCCACTGAAATTTTTATATCCTCGTACGTCTCCCGATTTTTAAGCTTTATCGCGGCGGAACACATCAAATACAGAGGCTGAAACTCCGTTTCTTTTCTTCTTGTACGTTGGGTGTAGAAGTCTGTGACGATGCGACATACACTACCAAATCATAAGCATCCCGAGACCTATTAGTGGACATTAATATGGAGTGTGTACAGCCGTCGCCTTAATCATGGCTTCATCTCAGCAGGAACAGTTTTACTGAGGCGTCTGATACTGTATGGAGGAACGACAACGCATTCAGCCTCAAGAGTCGACACCAGAGGAAGTAGTGATGTAAGACGCTGGGGTATGGAGTAAAGTCGACGTTCTAACTCGTCCCAACGGTGTTCCACTGGGTTCAGGTCGGGACTCTGGGCAGGCTAGTCCATTTTAGGGATGTGATTTTTGATTGTCCACAACAAATTGACTCTCAGATGCTGTCTTACGAAAGGTTACATTGTCGTGCTCATAAAATCATCATCTCCGAAATCTTGCTCTACTCTAAGTAGTACACATTGATGTAAAAGTAAGTATATCCCTCTGAATTTATCGTTTTGTGCTCCACACTCGGCAATACGTAAGATTGCAAGTAACTTTTCCATACTGTCGTCAAACCCAAATCTTTCCACTGGATTTCCACAGGGCGTAGCGTGACTCGTCACTCCAAGTCATTCGTTTCCAGTCAGTGTTCAGTGGCGTCGCTCTTCTCAACATCTCGAGCGTCGCTTAGCATTGAATAAAGAGATGTGCGGCTTATGAGGAACTGCTCGGCCATTGACCCCATTCTTTTTAACGCCCTACGCACAGTCACTGTGGTAGCCGGAGTGCTATTTGGACTTTCAACTCCACAATTGATTCTTTCCGCTGATATGCAGTTTTTTTTTTTAAAAAATCATCCTCCGCAGTGCACGATGGTCCCTGTCCATCAGTGCGTCAAGTTTTACTGGTTTCAGTATAGATGTAGTTGCATAAAAAAGGGGATACTTCTGATGTCAACAACTACCGCCCAATTGGTCTTCTGACTACCTTATCCAAAATTCTGGAAAAAGTAATGTATTGTAGAGTAGCTTCACACCTTTGGAAAAATAAAGTTTTAACAAAATGTCAGTTTGATTTCCAGAAAAGTTTTTCAACGGAAAATGCTATATATACTTTCACTAATGAAATATTAAATGCACTGAGTAATCGGAAGTCACCCGTTGGGATTTTTGTGATCTCTCAAAGGCTTTTGATTGTGTAAATCATGGAATACTTCTAGATAAGGTCAAGTACTATAGTATGAATAGGACAGCGCTCAAATGGCTTAAATCATACCTAACTGGAAGAGTGCAGAAAGTTGAAATAAGCAGGTCACATAATACGCAAAAACTGGTGATTTCTCAAACTGGGGAACAATCAAGAATGGGGTGTCGCAAGGTTCGGTCTTGGGGCCTCTGCTGTTTTTAACAGCATTCTATATTCACGAAGATGCAAAGCTGGTACTTTTTACCAATGATACAAGTATAGCTATTACACCCAACAGACAAGAAATAACTTTTGAAATTGTAAACGATGTTTTTCAGGAAATCATTAAGTGGCTCTCTACAAATGGGCTCTCATTAAACTTTGACATAACACAGTATATACAGTTCCACACAGAAAATGGAATGCACCATTAATAAATATAGACTTCGATCAGAAATCGGTAGCTAAGATAGGATATTCAAAACTTCTAGGTGTATGCATTGATGAGGGGTTGAACTGGAAAAAACAAACTGAAGATCTGCCGAAACGTTTGAGTTCAGCTACTTATGCTATTAGGATCATTGCAAATTTTGGCGATATACATCTGAGTAAATTAGCTTACCACTTCTATTTGCATTCTCTGCTTTCGTATGGCATTATATTCTGGGGTAACTAATCATTGAGTAAAAGAGTGTTCATTGCACAAAAGCGTGTAATCAGAATAATTGCTGGAGCTCATCCAAGATCATCCTGCAGACACATATTTAAAGAGCTAGAGATCTTCACTGTAGCCTCACAACATATATATTCACTTATGAAATTTGTTATTAACATTCCGAACGAATTCAAAATTAATAGCAGTGTACATGGCTACAACACTAGGAGAAAGGATGATCTTCACTACTCTAGGTCAAACCTAACTTTGGCTCAGAATGGGGTAAATTATGCTGCCACAAAAGTCTTTGGTCACTTACCTAATAGGATCAAAAGCCTGACAGTCATATAGCATTTAAAAAGAAATTAAAATAATTTCTTAATGGCAACTCCTTCTACTCATTAGATGAATTTTTGGATATAGTAAGTAGGTAATATCCCCAGCCCCCACAAAAAAAAATTAAAAATATTAAGTGTCATGTAATATTTTGTGTTAAGTAATATCTGACACGTTCCACATCATTAAGACGTGTCGTATTCATGATCTATGGAACAAGTACTAATCTAATCTAATCTCTTCGCGTTTCCGTTTTACAGTTACATCATCAGCAGTCAGTCCTCTACTCGCATTTGCGTCTTTCAGCGGCATCTTCGATATTAAGGATGGGAATGATGGTTTTTGGTTTGTAAGGCGCTCAGCGCCTGTACTAATCTTCACACAGTCCTATCTCGTCACTTTCCCGTGGATATTAAAGTTTTATGTTGGCACGG
The DNA here is from genome assembly GCF_023864275.1 of Schistocerca cancellata. Classification (NCBI taxonomy): domain Eukaryota; kingdom Metazoa; phylum Arthropoda; class Insecta; order Orthoptera; family Acrididae; genus Schistocerca; species Schistocerca cancellata. The sequence goes on from NC_064627.1 coordinate 958,160,738, forward strand.
ATCTAAGTAGGGGGAGTGGGGGCTTAATCTCCCCATATCGTTTATATTTCTACAACGTCAGTTTCCCGCTTTCTTAGAACGTAGCGTGAAAAGACCCGACAAACCACAAGATATTTCTTAAGGTAAGACACAAAGATCAAAAGTGCTTAAAAAAATACGTTCATCGTACGGCGTAGCAAAAATAACAAACAGTATTCCCAACAATTTCCATACTCTGCAGATCTGTGGTCACAGTCGTGTTGTAAAATATGACACTCGGATATCTGCGAGAGTTTGATGCTATGAAATACAACAGCAGCATGATACATGAACTTCTAAAATTTTCAGATGAATGCTTTTAAAATAATGTATTTTTCTGAAATGCAATTTCTTGTATGTTGAGCTAAAGCGAGAACTATTACCTCCCTTGAACTAAGCACAGTTTATGTGTACGCATGTGCAAGTCCTAAACTAATGATTTTGGCCTGAAACTCAGACCTAGAATTATAATAATGATCGGATAAGGCTAATCTAAACATCAAGTTAGTTTGATAGGACACCCAGTCACTCATAGGCGCGCAACAGAAATGGGGCAAAAGTCTTTTGTGAGGCGGAAATATATAGAAAAACATCTCTTATCTGAAAACGTAAATATCTAGAGAAATGAGTATATGATAAAGTTCCTGTAAACTTTTCTGATAGGGAGTCCTGAAGGATGTCTCGAAATGATTCAAATTAATGAATGAAAAAGTGCATGACTTTGATCTTGTCACACAGCTGTAGATAATCTCCAGCTCAAAGCAAAATGTCGGCCTTCATCAATTTCTCTGAGTCTTATGACTTAGTTAGCTACTCATATTTTAAAGCCTCGTTTAAAGCACACAAAATGGACGCCGCTTCGTCAAAAGGGAACAGTAAGAGTGAAGACCAAGAACAAAGTGCTCAGATTAAAAAGGGTGTAAGACAGGGATGTAGTCTTTCGCCCTTAATGTTCAATCGATACAATCTATAGATCGAAGAAGCAACCATGGAAATAAAAGAAGAATGGAATTAAAATTCAAAGTGAAAGGATATCGATGGCAATATTCTCTGATGACATTGCTATCCTCAGTGAAAGTGAAGAAGAATTACAGGATGGTTGCATGGAATGAACAGTCTAATGGGCACAGAACATGCACTGAGAGAAAGTAGAAAAAAGACGGAAGTAATGAGAAATGCCAGAAATGAGAACAACGAGAAACTTAACATATGGACTGGTGACCACGAAGTAGATAAAGTTAAGGAATTCTACCATCTAGGGAGAAAAATAACCCATGACAGATGGAGCAAGGAGGACATAGAAAGCAGACTAACACTAGTAAAAAGGGGGAATCCTGGTCAAGAGAAGTCTTTTGGTATCAAAGATAGGATGTACGTCTGGAGCACAGCATTTTATGATAGTGAAACATGGACTGTGGGAAAATTGGAAAAGAAGGGAATTGAAGCATTTGAGATGTAGTGCTACAGAAGAATGTTGAAAATTAGGTGGTCTGATAAGCTAACGAACGATGGGGTTCTCGGAGAATAGACGAGGGAAGGAACGTATGGAAAACTCTGACAAGAAGAAGGGTTAGACTGGTAGGATATCTGTTAAATAATCAAGGAATAACTTCTACGATACTAAAGGGAACTGTAGAGGAAACTCCAGAGGATGACAGAGACTGGAATCCATCCAACAAATAATCGAGGAAGTAGGCTGCAAGATTTACTCTAAGATGAAGAGTTTGGCACAGGAAAGCAATTCGTGGTGGGATGCATCAGACCAGTGAGAAGACTGGTAAAAAAAAATGCCGTGGTGGCATAATCCCTGTTGATACTGTGCAGTTACCATATTCAGAGTGTTAAGTGCGTCCATTGTGCGACAGAACACAGATTTCTTTCACAGTACATAGGCTTGGGTCCAACATAAGTTTTCGTCTACTGTTTCAAAAAAATGGTTCAAATGGCTCTGAGCACTATGGGACTCAACATCTTAGGTCATAAGTCCCCTAGGACTTAGAACTGCTTAAACCTAAGTAACCTAAGGACATCACACACACCCATGCCCGAGGCAGGATTCGAACCTGCGACCGTAGCAGTCTCGCGGTTCCGGACTGCAGCGCCAGAACCGCTAGACCACCGCGGCCGGCTACTGTTTCAAACTTCACAATTTGTGTAAATATTCTTGACCATGGCCACAATTAAATACAGCATGACATATCGTGTAACTTATCATTACGTGGCCGTGCCTGTGACTGTTGTGTGCGTGAGAACCAGCATCTGGGGTAAGGAGGTTTTCTCCAACTTGAAGGTGACGGCTGCTCTTTTTATAATTGTTCTAATTGGGTTGTGGCCACTGCTTACATCGCTGGCTTATAGGTCTGTGACTTTCTATGATGCTAATGTTTTCTTATGTGTTGAACAGAAAGATCTGAAGGTTCTGGTGGGATGGAACACCTTTCAGAAGCACTATCAGTGGGAATAGGTAAGAGTCCATGAAAATGCCTAAATTTCTGATCCCGAATCAGATTTGTAGAAAGACCTGAGTTTTATAAGAACTTCGGAGGAGTTCAGGAGTCACTAACTTTCATGACCCACATGGAAAGGCTACAATAATGATGCATTCGTGTGCACGGATTCAGAAAGCAGCTTGGTTCTTGTCTAGAAGGCTTGTTTTAAATGAGCGTGGAAGTGCACAGTACGGAGACATATCAGACTGTGCAGCCAGTAGTTGGAGTGGCCAGCACGAATGTACAGTCCTCAAGGTCACGGCCGCTGCCTGCCGCCAACAGGGGCTGCGGTCTGTGATTCGCCCGCCTCTCGGTTTTGTTGCCATGTAGGTACTGTTAGCGGTGCGGTAGGTCAGAGCAGCTAAAAGCTCAGTGTTACCGTGCTATATCGAGTGTTCACGTCTGATCTCGGAGTATTACTGTTTTCAGAAAGGTGGTTTGACGAGTGTTCGGTGGTGAACAACAATGAAGAAGCAACAGCCTACTTGTAGTACTCGTCCAGTCGGTGTGCGTAAAGGGCGGATAGACATTCGTAAACAATCGGAAATTATTATATCGAATGTACTCAAGTTTTTTACTGATCTCACCGACAATGAAGAAATAAGGAATAACTTAAATTTTGCTCAAATTCATAAACTTACTGCTAAAGCGTGTGGTGTCTCCAAGCCAACTGTAGGCCGTATTAGCAAATCTGTGTCATTGGTAGACTCTCCAGACATGAATGAGTGTTTCGATTCTCCAAGAAAGGGATATCAAGGTGAACGGAAGTCAACCGACTTTGACGATTTTAACAAAGAGCTCGTGCGTAGAACTCTACTTGGATATTACGACAGAGTAGAGTATCCAACAGCTAAAAAAACACAGGCTGGCCTCCATGAAAAAATTAATTACTCGGGCTCAGAGACGTCCGTTCTTCGTCTTCTCCGCTCCCTTGGTTTCCGATTTAAGAAGTGTAATGACGGACGGAAATTCTTAATGGAACGCAGAGACATTGCAGCAACAAGAGCGAAATTTTTGCGTACAATGCACTTCTTGTCTGCTGAAGACACCAGGCCTGTAGTGTGCTTGAATGAAACTTGGGTTTCACAGAACCACACCAATCAGAATATATGGCACGACTCCAAAGGAAACGGCGGTTTGAAAGTGCCTACTGGTAGAGGTGGCCGATTAATCATCGCTCACGCTGGTTCATTAACCGCAGGCTTCATACCAGAGGCCAAACTTGTTTTTCGTGGTGGGAAAAGTTCTTGAAATGAATGGAGAAGTTTTTAAGAATTGGTTTATTCGAATGTTGTCTTCCCTGGAAAAAGGGTCAATTATCGTGATGTATAACGCCAGCTACCACTCCATTCAGATAGAAAAGCTGCCACTTTGAAATTGGCGTAAGTCAGATATTATGGAGGGGTTAAAGAGAATGAATGTTTCATTTTCAGTCGATGAAACGAAGGCTGAACTCCTGTCCAAGGAAGAAATCGTAGGTGCTAAAAAGACTTACGAGTTAGATCAACCGGAAAACGAAATGGGATACCAAGTGGTACGTCTACCACCATATCACTGCCAGTATAATCCCATTGAATTGATATGGGCCCAAGTAAAGCGAGAAGTAGCGAAAAGATATACTACTTTCAAACTTTTTAATGTCGAGAAGCTAACACACGAAGCTCTTGACAGTGTTACTCAGGAGGGCTGGGAGAGTTGAACAAAACACGCAGAAGCATTGCAAGAAACTGATTTCTTGAACCAGGGCTTGAGAGACACCACTGTGGAACCTGTGATGATACACCTGGCTGAAACAAGCGACAGTGAATCTGAAGACACGGAGCCAAAAGATCCTTCAGCTTAGGAAAGTGCCGTCTATGCAAAAAACTGACTTGATTTGAATCTTTGTCTACTCATTTCAGTTTTAGAGGACATACTGCGAATGTTTCTTCCTTACAGCAGACATCTGATAAATTCACCACAAGTGGTGGCGATTAGTTTACTCGACAGTAACTGACAATTAGACTAAGATTGTCAATTCTGCATTAATTAACAATATGTTTTCCTAAAAACCTGCATCGAATGTCTTTACATTCGTATATAATCTTACTGCATTCGGTTTACTTGTACATTCTAAATTTAACTCCTTTTTTTCATAGAAGGATTTACTGGCTGTTTCGTAGTAAAGATAATGCAGTTCATAAAATGACAAAACGTTGTGGTGCTTTTGTATCGACTGTATATATAAACAGCGCACTAACATCGGAACAGTCCCAGCACATATTCTGATCCTCCGACAAGAGCATAGAAATCTATGATATTTGACGACTTTTACAGAAAGCTAGAACGTAGAATTGTGTTACATTAGTATGACAGGATCGTATCCGATGGCTAGAGAAATACAGGGTAATGTCCGTGATAAAATTGATTATTCTGGCCGGTCATTTCAATGCACTGTCTTCTCCGCCCAAATGGTTTTTAATTCAGAATCTGTAATGATAGACGGAATTTGTAACACAAGACAGGGGCATTGCAATAGTAAGATCGAGTTTTTTGTGTACCAAGCACGTAATGTGTGCTGAGAATAGTAGGCTTACCGCAAATTTAGATAAAACTTGGGTTTCACAAAACCTTTCGAACAAATATTTTTCTCGTCTTCAGTGAAAATATTGGCTTCAAAATAGCTACAATTACTTTTGCGTAGCGTATATTGGCGTTTTCAGTGAGGGATGGAATGACGAAGGGTATGTATTAGCAGCTAGTAAAATATTTTCGCGAAGTAGGGAAAATTCTCCGTCATATTAAAGCGAGCTGTCCGAACAAAACTCTTGGCGACGGCCTACAACGACTCGCGCGCTGCTGGACACGGAATATCGCGGAAGTAATTTGACTCTGATACGATACAATAATGGTTCTGAGCACTATGGGACCTAACTTCTGAGGTCATCAGTCCCCTAGACTTAGAACTACTTGAACCTAACTAACCTAAGGACATCACACACACCCATGCCCGAGGCAGGATTCGAACCTGCGATCGTAGCGATCGAGCGGTTCCAGACTGTAGCGCCTAGAACCGCTACACAGTCGGCACACTTTCACACCTCTACAGTATTTCATTTTTTATCTAATAATACTTATATGTTTCCGAATTGAAAGACTCAGCATATGCATCTGTACACTTTGAGGATGCTCATGATTTTTTTTTCGGTCCCCTTACATTAGTGATTCTCTTATTACCACAGGTTGAAGTAAAAAATTGTTTTCCTCCGAAATTTTTTGTAACGATAGTTTTCATTTTTTTGCCTAGCAGCTAGTGAGAATTTACATTTGGAAAGTACTCCATCATATTCTAGACTAAAAATAGTGTTGCCCAATTTTTTTTCGAATTTTTACGGACATTTGAAATTATCACTATAAAAAAAGCTGCAATGCTGTAAGACGGCGAGATGACCTTGAAGCCCTATTTTCGTGCAGGTCACTGTAGTACCTAGCTGGAGGCTATCTGCGCTGAACGAGTCAGGCATGATCTGTTTCAATTGGAGCAAATAATTTCCATTTGTTTTTATGGAAATTTGAGTGTGGTATATCTGCGTGTCTTTTGACCTATTAATGTAAACTGTATTCAAGTACCGCTGTGGTGGAGTATATCTGTGACAGTTGAGCCGTTTGGGGAACGCCTCTGGTTATCGATTCCAGAGAAGTGTTGCTGCAAGTACTGTTATCGGTGAGGAAATCTTTGGACAACGACGAAGTAGCAGCGTTGGCTGGTGTTGGGTTTCGGCAGTCAGTCATCCGGTGGATGAGAACGACGGAGATGCAGCCTCGGAGCAGCGAACAGCAGGGGCGGTTAGCAAATGACGGAGGGCGGTGCGCCGATCGCCTTCCGATAAGGCTTCTCCGGAACTGACGGTTACATCCTAGTGTGATAGTTGTGCTTGCCAGTGGAATTAGTCTGCTTTTTCGGAGTGGAATTTACTTGCTAGTTGACGGCGCTCAACGGTTTTTCTGTTACTGATAAGATTGTTCAGTACGTTTGTTGCTGCTGCAGGAGCATAGTAATGTGGTTCGAAAGTTGTGTCTAACCGGCATTCGGGTTTCTCTTAGTTGTTGCCCCGGGCAGGGTCTTTTCGTTTGTTGATCCGGCGTTTCCTAGAATATAATAATTTATCTTAAAGGCAGACAGTTTAGTGAATTTGTGTTTGGTGAAAGTTAAGGTGTCTTCTGTCTTTACTAAGAATGACGATGCTTCCTCGTTCCGCTCCACTTGTGAGTTAGTATTACGCTTATTGTTACTGTGTGTCTTCCAAGTAATAATAAAAGAGTGCAACATTTTAACAGAAGCATTGTTTGTTTAATGTATTTCTAAATATTCAGTGCTATCTTTGTGCCAACATACTGTTTTATTAAAGTTATTAGATTTAATTGCTTATAAATATTTAAAGTGTTAATGGCAACAAGATTACAGCAAGGTTGTCTGAATGTACATTACAAGCAAAAGTATTCAGGTATAGTTGTAACTTTGCGTGCTTGCTTTGTTTTCGATGCTTAGTCAATAAAAATTGGAATTAATTGGTATTCATTTGTAAATGAATTTTACTGCTTGATGACGTATGATTCGTGCTGTCACTACTTTCCTAAGTACATCTGGCTATTAAGCTGTGGCACTTTGGCTGATTGTAGTTTAAGTCTTGCAGCAAAGTGTAATTTTCTGATTCTTTTCATTAATAAATTTGATATGTTGCGCGTTTATGTTTAAAATCAGCACGTTCTACTTCCCATACCCAGGCCCTTACAGTTTCAGAAGTTTCTAGGAGGTGTAGGTTACAGATATTCCCGTTCAGCGGTTTGATCTCGGAATCTTCCTCAAAGTAGTAGAATTGCCTGGTTATTATTACTAAAAAGCGGTGAGAAGCATCGCACATGATAATGTTATTGGCGACCCTTTTTTTAGACTGACTGGAAAGTGTGTCAGTGCACAGGATCCATCAGGGTCCGCAGTAAAGATTTCCGATAAATATGCGGAACAGTATGTGGCATAATTTGTTTCGGACACCGCATATCGCCAAGTATGTGGGTTTAGCTGCAACCACTACTATGGTAAGCATACGTCAGTCAGACCTCAAAGCAAAAATTTCGACGCGTACGGTATCCTAGAAAAGCCTTCATTTTGCTCGACGCAAACATTCAGACGTTGCCTAGATGATCTTTGTTACTGTGAACGAAATAGGAATAAGACGCTATCCGTATGCTTTGATGAGATATGTGATATATTTCCATAAATATCTCTCTGGAGTCGTGAATTTGTTTTTTCAGATCTTAGGGACAGATTCCTACAGGGAGTGAGGGAAATAATTAGATATAGCGTAGACAACGGCGATAACAACTGATTTCAGTAGTATCTACTGTGCATGCTATCACTTTCTTACCTTTGGCTTGAACAGACCCTTTCTAATTTTTTGAGCAGTTTTTAATTTCATACCATAAGGTTTTTATACGGTGGTGTATAAACACAGAGGCAAGGTACGTGATCTCTGGGTGTCGTCCTTAGGCCTGTAAAGCAGAGGCCGTGCGTCCGAGCGTCTCATCTTGATATTGTGTCAGCTTAAACCTACCATTAATGTGTTCGTCACACACAAATGACGAACGTCATTACAGAACTCTGATCTGATGTGAAACAATTCGTGGGTAGCCTCTAAGGATACCATCTTCCTTTCCCATTATCCTATCATGCAGGGACGTATCCTGAGCTGCGCGGGGTAGCCGCGTGGTCTAGGGCGCCTTGTACGGTTAGCGTGGCTTCTCCGTCGGAGGTTCGAGACGCCCCCCTCGGGCATGGGTGTTCCTGTTCTCCTTAGCGTAAGTTAGTTTAAGTAGTGTGTAAGTGTAGGGAGCAATGACCTCAGCAGTTTGGTCCCACAGAACTTACCACAGATTTCAAAGTTCTAACACGTATCCTGAATTAAGTTCCGTTGGAGGAAGGTTGGGTCTCAGTATCATACTTTTTCCACCCGCCCCGCCCCCCTCTCTCCCCCCGGTAGATACAATGAAAGAAAAAAATAACAACCTGAAGAAGGCGTTGTGCGACTTGAACGAAAGTTGGTGGGAGTGTTTCTACATCTAAAAGATGACGTATATTCCTATTTCACGCCAATCGCATACGAGTGACAGCAGTAGCCACTATGAGGATACAAAGCAGGTTTGCTTTAAATACATGTCATAACGGTCGTGAGCGCTACTTACCTTTGAGATGGCCCACCCGGTTGGCCGTGCGGTCTAACGCACGGATTTCCGGGCGGGAAGCAGCGCCTGGTCCCCGGCACGAATCCGCCCGGCAAATTTGTATTGAGGTCCGGTGAACCGGCCAGTCTGTGGATGGTTTTTAGGCGGTTTTCCATCTGCCTCGGCGAATGTGGGCTGGTTCCACTTATTCCGACTCAGTTGCAATATGTCGGCGATTGCTGCGCAAACAAGTTCTTCAAGTACGCGTACACAGCCATTACTATACGACGCAAACATAGTGGTTACAGTCGTCTGGTGTGAGACGTTCCCTGGGGAATCCACCGGGGGCCCGACCGCACCATAACCCTGGGTTCGGTGTGGGGCGGCGGAGGGGTGGACTACGGAAGACGTCGTGGGGTTGTGGACCACTGCGTCTGCGGTGGGGACGGAGCCTCTCCGTCGTTTTTAGGTCCCCGGTTAACATACAATACAATACCCTTGAGATTGGACGTGGTGAGTAGATAGTAGTCGACAATGCCTTTAAGGCGACAAAGACGCCACTATCAGCACCTGACTGAAAGAAGTCATGTAATAGGGCTGCGAGAGGCTGGACGTTCCTTTTGCCGTATTACAGAAAGACTTGGCAGGAGTGTAGCCACTGTACTTGAGTGCTGACAACGGTGGTCACGAGAATGGTCAGTAGCAAGAAGACCGACAGGAAAGACTAGTGTTTGTGGGCGCATCTTGCTACATCTGCAAAAGCAGTTTGAGCAGCAGCTGCACCACAGTGACACAACGAACTGCTACAAATCGGTTACTTCGACGACAACTGCCGGCCAGACTCCCGTAGCGTGCAGACCACTGACCCCAAAGCACGGCCACTCGCGACTTCAGTGGTTCAAGCGAGAGCTTATCGAAAGGCAGGCTAGAGGTCTGTAGTGTTTTCTGATGACAACTGTTTCTGCCTCCACGCCAGTGACGGCTGTGCGTTGGTTAAAAGGAGGTCAGTTGGCGGCCTGCAACAAACCCGTCCGCGTGTTAGACACATTGGACTTACGCCTGGGCAATGGTTTCGGATGCGTTTTCATACGACGGCAGGAGCGCTCTCTTCGTTATCCCGCGCATCCTCACTGCACATCTGGTACTGCCAAGTGCAACAGGCATGGAACACCACCCCCAAAACATGCATCCGGCAATACAACACAAAACATGCCAGGTTGTATGCTTGCATTCAACTTTCTGGCAGTTACTTCGGTTATCAATGCCCCAGCATTTCAGACTCTCAGTGCCTTATATTGCTATGTTAATCACTTAAATATGTTGCCTACACAAACGTATTCTGGAAGTTTCGTGACTCTACATTAATTGTTATTTGTTGTTGCTATTCTTTTTTCCGTCAATGTACAATTTAACATTACCCCAGCCTTTAATGTATCACAGTAGCCTAGGATTTAAATATAATGACGACAAAAAATATAAATTAGGTAACTGAGCATTGGCGCAATTGAGTTAGTAGACTGTTCTGGCTGGCGCCACTGGCTCAGGTGTAGTATCGACTATCCCTCTTGCGGCCCCATTGCCAATTTCAGTGAAGAAGAGTTGGTATCTGTGGGCTGTCTCCTTAGGAGGTCTTTTCTTGCCGATATATACACTCCTGGAAATTGAAATAAGAACACCCTGAATTCATTGTCCCAGGAAGGGGAAACTTTATTGACACATTCCTGGGGTCAGATACATCACATGATCACACTGACAGAACCACAGGCACATAGACACAGGCAACAGAGCATGCACATGGTCGGCACTAGTACAGTGTATATCCACCTTTCGCAGCAATGCAGGCTGCTATTCTCCCATGGAGACGATCGTAGAGATGCTGGATGTAGTCCTGTGGAACGGCTTGCCATGCCATTTCCACCTGGCGCCTCAGTTGGACCAGCGTTCGTGCTGGACGTGCAGACCGCGTGAGACGACGCTTCATCCAGTCCCAAACATGCTCAATGGGGGACAGATCCGGAGATCTTGCTGGCCAGGGTAGTTGACTTACACCTTCTAGAGCACGTTGGGTGGCACGGGATACATGCGGACGTGCATTGTCCTGTTGGAACAGCAAGTTCCCTTGCCGGTCTAGGAATGGTAGAACGATGGGTTCGATGACGGTTTGGATGTACCGTGCACTATTCAGTGTCCCCTCGACGGTCACCAGTGGTGTACGGCCAGTGTAGGAGATCGCTCCCCACACCATGATGCCGGGTGTTGGCCCTGTGTGCCTCGGTCGTATGCAGTCCTGATTGTGGCGCTCACCTGCACGGCGCCAAACACGCATACGACCATCATTGGCACCAAGGCAGAAACGACTCTCATCGCTGAAGACGACACGTCTCCATTCGTCCCTCCATTCACGCCTGTCGCGATACTACTGGAGGCGGGCTGCACGATGTTGGGGCGTGAGCGGAAGACGGCCTAACGGTGTGCGGGACCGTAGCCCAGCTTCATGGAGACGGTTGCGAATGGTCCTCGCCGATACCCCAGGAGCAACAGTGTCCCTAATTTGCTGGGAAGGGGCGGTGCGGTCCCCTACGGCACTGCGTAGGATCCTACGGTCTTGGCGTGCATCCGTACGTCGCTGCGGTCAGGTCCCAGGTCGACGGGCACGTGCACCTTCCGCCGACCACTGGCGACAACATCGATGTACTGTGGAGACCTCACGCCCCACGTGTTGAGCAATTCGGCGGTACGTCCACCCGGCCTCCCGCATGCCCACTATACGCCCTCGCTCGAAGTCCGTCAACTGCACATAAGGCTCACGTCCACGCTGTCGCGGCATGCTACCAGTGTTAAAGACTGCGATGGAGCTCCGTATGCCACGGCAAACTGGCTGACACTGACGGCGGCGGTGCACAAATGCTGCGCAGCTAGCGCCATTCGACGGCCAACACCGCGGTTCCTGGTGTGTCCGCTGTGCCGTGCGTGTGATCATTGCTTGTACAGCCTTCTCACAGTGTCCGGATCAAGTACGGTGGGTCTGACACACCGGTGTCAATGTGTTCTTTTTTCCATTTCCAGGAGTGTATATATACAGGGTTGGAGTTTGGGGATTGGCGGTAGCGTCGCGACAAGAGGTGTTCACGAGGTCCGAGCGGCCAAACCCACGAGCTGCGCAAGGAGGGCCTGCGCAGAGCGAAGATACCGGAGTACTTCACCGGGGTCAGCGTCGACTACAAGCAGCAGGCCGACACCCCGTCGGTTGGTTGCCAACATTCGTGTCGGACGACCGCTCGTGGCCTGGCTGCCCCCTGCTACCTGGCTTTCATCGGCAGCACTCAGTAACCGCTGCGACTCACGGTGGACCCATGAAACTGCTTCCTAATAAAGGGCAATAACATTCTGTAATCCTCTTGGTGATTTGTTTCATTGTCTACATGACCTCCTTACTATTTTCTGATTTGTACCCGACCCTCAGAGTTTTACTCGGTCGGCTCTTTGATCGTAAATATAGGCCCTAATATGGTACTAATACACTAGTTGTAGTTTGAAAATTTGTCCCGCTATTATATTGCCTTTCCTATCTGGTTTGCACACGATCATTAATGTTCTAATTAATCAGCTCTGGGTCGTAAATACAGCCGGAACAATCGTACTAAGGCACAGGTTGCCGTTAAGTAACAAAAGGACCTTGTGGTTAGATTTGGCTGTTAACCTGTTCAATTCTTTGATTGTAATTGCATCCCTCAGTCATTAGTTATAATCCGAACAACCTGTCGTACTAAGCTGTTCGTTTCTGTGTTTGAAAGACCGTGTCGTTATTGGTGTGTTTTAGCTGGATCTTGTGGTTCCACCGAGTGAGTTCTCTTGTAATAAGTGTTCACAAGTAGTGTTTTAAGACATTACTTCAGAGCGGTCTTAATAACTGACAGCTTAAATTTAAAAATATTAACAGCCAACTGTCACCAGGGAATTAGACAAAATACAATTGTCAGAAGGGGCGGGTTGGGATCCATTCGCACCTTGGTTGCCGATTGAAATTAACTGGTTGGTTGCTTTCAAGTAAGCCTTATCATTGTCATATTGTTTGCTAATCTGTTTAAGCTTTAAGCACAGGTGCGTATCCTCACCCCTAACCTTTCGACACATAGCTTTCAAATTGAAAGTTAAGTCATCTGTTTTGAGTAATTTAATCACTCTTGTCATCAATGGTGCTTATGTAGTTTTTATGTGTTGCAGAAGGGCATTTAATAAGACAAACTGTGTCCAGCGCGGCAGTAAAGACTGCTGTTTCACTCGATAACGGCCGGGCTGCAGGTCCGGCTGTCGTGTAATCATTGTCATATTGTTTGCTGTTTTGCAATACAGCACTTCGTATTTCTTTTGCAAAGGTTAAAAGCTTATTCAACTTGAGCTTTAAGGTCAAAAGAATTGGCAGATTGGTTCATTTTGTTAAAGAAAATTTTATGGTTAAATGCTTCCATTATCTGTAAAACACAGTTGTTGTTTTTGTTGTTGTGGTCTTCAATCCTGAGACTGGTTTGATGCAGCTCTCCATGCTACTCTATCCTGTGCAAGCTTCTTCATCTCCCAGTATCTACTACAACCTACATCCTTCTGAATCTGCTTCATCTCTTGGTCTCCCTCTACGATTTTTACCTTCCATGCTGCCCTCCAATACTAAATTGGTGATCCCTTGATGCCTCAGAACATGTCCTACCAACCGATCCCTTCGTCTGGTCAAGTTGTGCCACAAACTTCTCTTCTCCCCAATCCTATTCAATACTTCCTCATTAGTTATGTGATCTACCGATCTAATCTTCAGCATTCTTCTGTAGCACCACATTTCTAAAGCTTCTATTCTCTTCTTGTCCAAACTATTTACCGTCCATGTTTCACTTCCATACATGGCTACACTCCATACAAATACTTTCAGAAAAGACTTCCTGACACTTAAGTCTATACTCGATGTTAACAAATTTCTCTTCTTCAGAAAGGCTTTCCTTGCCATTGCCAGTCTACATTTTATATCCTCTCTACTTCGACCATCATCAGTTATTTTGCTCCCCAAATAGCAAAACTCCTTTACTACTTTAAGTGTCTCATCTCCTAATCTAATTCCCTCAGCATCACCCGACTTAATTCGACTACATTCCATTATCCTCGTTTTGCTGTTGTTGATGTTCTTCTTATATACTCCTCTCAAGACACTGTCCATTCCATTCAACTGCTCTTCTAAGTCCTTTGCTGTCTCTGACAGAATTACAATGTCATCGGCGAACCTCAAAGTTTTTATTTCTTCTCCATGGATTTTAATACCTACTCCGAATTTTTCTTTTGTTTCCTTTACTGCTTGCTCAATATACAGATTGAATAACATCGGGGAGAGGCTACAACCCTGTCTGACTCCCTTCCCAACCACTGCTTCCCTTTCATGTCCCTCGACTCTTATAACTGCCATCTGGTTTCTGTACAAATTGCAAATAGCCTTCCGCTCCCTGTATTTTACCCCTGCCACCTTTAGAATTTGAAAGAGAGTATTCCAGTCAACATTGTCAAAAGCTTTCTCTAAGTCTACAAACGGTAGAAACGTAGGTTTGCCTTTCCTTAATCTTTCTTCTAAGATAAGTCGTAAGGTCAGTATTGCCTCACGTGTTCCAGTATTTCTACGGAATCCAAACTGATCTTCCCCGAGGTCGGCTTCTACTAGTTTTTTCATTTGTCTGTAAAGAATTCGTGTTAGTATTTTGCAGCTGTGGCTTATTAAACTGATTGTTCGGTAATTTTCACATCTGTCAACCCCTGCTTTCTTTGGCCGTCAGTAGTTCCAATGGAATGTTGTCTACTCCGGGGGCCTTGTTTCGACTCAGGTCTTTCAGTGCTCTGTCAAACTCTTCACGCAGTATCTTATCTCCCATTTCATCTTCATCTACATCCTCTTCCATTTCCATAATATTGTCCTCAAGTACATCGCCCTGGTATAGGCCCTCTATATACTCCTTCCACGTTTCTGCTTTCCCTTCTTTGCTTAGAACTGGATTTCCATCTGAGCTCTTGATGTTCATACAAGTGGTTCTCTTATCTCCAAAGGTCTCTTTAATTATCCTGTAGGCAGTATCTATCTTACCCCTAGTGAGATAAGCCTCTACATCCTTACATTTGTCCTCTAGCCTTCCCTGCTTAGCCATTTTGCATTTCCTGTCGATCTCATTTTTGAGACGTTTGTATTCCTTTTTGCCTGCTTCATTTATTGCATTTTTATATTTTCTCCTTTCATCAATTAAATTCAATATGTCTTCTGTTACCAAACACAGTCATATATTGTTAAATAGCCGGCCGCGGTGGTCTAGCGGTTCTGGCGCTGCAGTCCGGAGCCGCGGGACTGCTACGGTCGCAGGTTCGAATCCTGCCTCGGGCATGGGTGTGTGTGATGTCCTTAGGTTAGTTAGGTTTAAGTAGTTCTAAGTTCTAGGGGACTTATGACCTAAGCTGTTGAGTCCCATAGAGCTCAGAGCCAGCCATATTGTTAAATAAACAGGTTGTGTGAAAATAAATTTATATTGGTGAGTCCTCCCTCCGACGTTTTCCTTAATTCCAGTAAGTACCACGTACCAAATGGTAGCAGAGCGAGGTTATCGACCCGTTACCAGGGGTTTGTCACGATCTTCATTTCACGCAACCTGCTTCAGTTTAAATGTTGTACTTTATTCTTTTGAGTCATTGTCTAATTATTCTCTTTTGTCCACAGCCGCACCATGGATCCACGTCAGTGTCCCGGTCGGGAACCCTCCGACCTCTGCGTTTAGTGATGAAACGTGGTCATCCAGTTCCGTACGGCGTACTTATCATTTCACCATCCCTCTAGTTTCGTCGTTTCAGGGAGTCACGTACACAGCCGCGGCGCCATTACAGTGTGCCCTTTGTCATATAGTTTCCGCATTTGCGGCCCTTATCTTAGCTATAATGACTGCCCATTCGTCTGTCTTCAGCCTTCAGAGTTTCCTTACGACGTCATGTGCCCGTAATGCCGTCAGGAGGCATTCACCCTCACGGTGGGCGGTGTGGCAGTGGTCATAATGTCTTGGCTCATCAGGGTAAATGAAATCAGCATTTACGTATTACGCATTTTTATAAAGCATTTACAAGTGGATAAGTGCCTTAACAAGATGTTTAAAAAACTGTTCAAGTTGCTCTTTCATTTGATGTGTCACATTAATAGTAAGTTGAATGTGATAAACGGTCTGAAGCCTTAAGACCCATGTATTTACACTACTATCCATTAAAATTGCTACACCACGAAAATGACGTGCTATAGACGCGAAATTTAACCGACAGGAAGAAGATGCTGTGATATGCAAATTATTAACTTTTAAGAGCATTCACACAAGGTTGGCGCCGGTGGCGACTCCTACAACGTGCTGACATGAGGAAAGTTTCCACCCGATTTCTCATACACAAACAGCAGTTGACTGGCGTTGCCTGGTGAAACGTTGTTGTGATGCCTCGTGTAAGGAGGAGAAATGCGTACATCACGTTTCCGACTTTGATAAAGGTCGGATTGTAGCCTATCGCGATTGCGGTTTATCGTATCGCGACATTGCTGATCGCGTTTGTTTAGAGCCAATGACTGTCAGCAGAGTATGGAATCGGTGGGTTCAGGAGGCTAATACGGAACGCCGTGCTGGATCCCAACGGCCTCGTATCACTAGCAGTCAAAATGACAGGCATCTTACCCGCATGGCTGTAACGGGTCGTGCAGCCACGTCTTGATCCCTTAGTCAACAGATGGGGACGTTTGCAAGACAACAACTATCTGCACGAACAGTTCGACGACGTTTGCAGCAGCACGGACTATCAGCTCGGAGACCATGGCTGCGGTTACCCTTGACGCTGCATCACAGACAGGAGCGCCTGCAATGCTGTACTCAACGACGAATCTGCGTGCAATAATGGCAAAACGTCATTTTCTCGGATGAATCCAGGTTATGTTTACAGCATCATGATGGTCGCTCCGTGTTTGGCGACATCGCGGTGAACGCACATGGGAAGCGTGTATTCGACATCGCCGTGCTGGCGTATCACCCGGCGTGATGGTACGGGGTGCCATTAGTTACACGTCTAGGTCACCTCTTGTTCGCATTGACGGCACTTTGAACAGTGGACGATACATTTCAGATCTGTTACGACCCGTGGCTCCAACCTTCATTTGATCCCTGCGAAACCCTACATCTCAACAGGATAATGCACGACCGGATGTTGCAGGTCCTGTACGGGCCTTCCTGGATACAGGAAATGTTCGACCGCTGCCCTGGCCAGCACATTCTCCATGTCTCTCACCAATTGAAAACTTCTGGTCAATGGTGGCCGAGCAACTGGCTCGTCACAATACGCCAGTCACTACTGTTGATGAACTGTGGTATCGTGGTGAAGGTGGAAGGGCAGCTGTACCTGTACACGCCATCCAAGCTCTGTTTGACTCAATGCCCAGGCGTATCAAGGCCGTTATTTCGGCCAGAGGTGGTTGTTCTGGGTACTGATTTCTCAGGAGCTATGGAACCAAATTGCGTGAAAATGTAATCACATGTCAGTTCTAGTATAATATATTTGTTCAATGAATACCCGTTTATCATCTGCGTTTCTTCTTGGTGTAGCAATTTTAATGGCCAGTAGTGTATTTTGAAACACCCTAGATTTTGCTCGTTTTGGGTATGTTTGGGGTGCTCTGTCGTAGCTACCTAACAGTGGTCACTGAGCGGATCAGGAACCAGCTATGAGAAAAGCCACCTTACGTCTTTGAAACACGCCCTCCTGCAAACAAGAGCCCGAGCCTCATCAGACGTCACAAGCGGTGGCGAGGCAGCGCCTGCCATGCAGCGGGGCCCGGCGCTCTGCTCGTTAGCACCCCGGAGCTCCCCCCCCCCCCTCCACCACTCTGCCTCTACCCCTCCCACCACACACACACACACACACACACACACAGACACTCGCCCCACCGCCCCGGCCGGCCGTTAACACCGCGGACTGCGTCACGACGGCGTACCCGCTAATGGCAAGTAATGGAGGCCGGCCAGAGGCGGCCTTTTCCATGCTAATTCCGCCGCACACTTACAAGAGCGAGCCGCACGGCCGACACCCGTTTAGCTCTGCGCTTGCAGCCAACCCTACCACGCGGCAGACCGTGAAACCCTTACCTATGGGACGGTACCCGCTAAGTGCTGCCGCGGTTACCGTTGCTTGAGGCTGGATGACTAGAGGCGTCATTCATTATGGTAGGGTTCAACAGAAGAGATACAAAGAAGAACAGCACGTTTTGTACCGGATTAGCTTAGTAGCACGTCCGAGCCTTAACTCCAAGTAATGCAACCCTTTTTTTCTGAAATCATGTTCCTTTTATTTAGGATTTCAATGCACCACTGTTTTGGCCACAAAACTCAGTTTTTCAGCATAATCTCCGTTCAATGCGACGGCCTTGCGCCATCTGGGAGAGCCTGGATGGCCTTGCATGGTGCCACTCTGCTGGTCGACGTTAGAGCCACTGTCATGCTGCAACCATAACTTCCGCATCATCCATGTACTGCTTCCTACCCAGTGCATCCTTCATAGGGCCAAAGAGATTCAGTCGGAGGGTGCTAGATCCGGAGTGTAACATGGATGAGGAAGAACAGTCCAATGAAGTTTTGTGACCTCCTCCTGTGTGCGCAGACTCGGCTGTGGCCTTGCGTTTCCATGGAGAAAGGGACGTTTTTTTGTATTTTTGTGGCGACGAACAAGCTGAAGTCGTTTTTTTTTTCAGTTACCTGAGGGTAGCAAAATACACGTCAGTGCTGATCGTTGCACCACGAGGAAGGACATCAGACAGAATAAACCCACAGTCGTTTAATGAACAAAGTGAGAGCATATGGACTATCAGACCAAATGTGTGATTGGACTGAAGAGTTCCTAGATAACAGAACGCAGCACGTCATTCTCATTGGAGAGAAGTCTTCCGAAATAAGAGTGATTTCATGTGTGCCGCAGGGGAGTGTCGTAGCACCATTGCTATTCACAGTATATATAAATGTTCTTGTGGATAACATCGGAAGTTCACTGAGGCTTATTGCGGATGAGGTTGTAGTATAACGAGAGGTTGTAACAATGGAAAATTGTACTGAAATGCAGGAGGATCTTCAACGAATTGACGCATGGTGCAGGGAATGGCAATTGAATCTCAATGTAGACAAGTGTAATGTGTTGCGAATACATAAAAAGAAAGACCCTTTATCATTTAGCTACAATAGGGCAGGTGAGCAACTGGAAGAAATTAGTTCCATAAATTATCTGGGAGCAGACATTAGGAGTGATTTAAAATGGAATGACCATATAAAATTAATCGTCGGTAAAGCAGATGCCAGACTGAGATTCATTGGAAGAATCCTAAAGAAATGCAGTCAGAAAGCAAAGGAAGTAGGTTACAGTACAATTGTTCGCCCACTTCTTGAATACTGCTCACTGGTGTGGGATCCGTTCCAGATAGGGTTGACAGAAGAGATAGAGAAAATTCAACGGAGAGCAGCGCGCTTTGTTACAGGATCATTTAATAATCGCGAAAGCGTTACGGAGATGATAGATAAACTCCAGTGGAAGACTCTGCAGGAGAGACGCACAGTAGCTCGGTACAGGCTTTTGTTGAAGTTTCGAGAACATACCTTCACCGAGGAGTCAAGCAGTATATTGCTCCCTCCTACATATATCCCGTAAAGAGACTATGAGGATAAAATCAGAGAGTTCAGAGCCCACACAGAGGCATACCGACAATCTTTCTTTCCACGAACAATACGAGACTGGAATAGGAGGGAGAACCGATAGAGGTATTCAAGGTACCCTCGGCCACACACCGTCAGGTGGCCTGCGGCGTATGGAGGTAGATGTAGAATAACCCCTTCAGAGTCCCAGCAGACCGTCACCATTACTTTACTGGCTGAGGGTGCGACTTTGAACTATTTCTTCGGAGGACAGGTGGTGTGGCGCCACTCTGGAGACTCTGGTATCGTTTCTGGCTCGAAGTGATGGACACATGTTACATCGTCTGTAACGATGTTCGACAAAAATTGTCACCATCAGCCTCGAAACGCGCATGAAACTCCGCACAGATGGTCCTTCGTTGCGTTTTTATGGTCTTCTGTTAGAAGGCGAGGAATCCAGCGGGGACGCACCACTGAGTACACCAGTTCCCTGTGTGCCAGAACTACCAACAGAGGCGTCCAGTTATGCAGCGAAGTGTTTGATTGTGATCCGCCGATCACCTCGAATGAGAGTGTCCACACGTTCCAACACCGCAGCATTCACAGCTATGTGTGGCCGACCGATACGTGGGCGACCGGATAGGTTTCCACGACCTTGTTGCGATGATCACAGACGCGTCGCCGAAAGACAACATTCTTTTGCTTAATGTCAGGTCTTGTAACACCGAAAATGCAGGATGCATAGCCCCTGTTACCAATATATAATTTTTTAAATTGTATTTAAATATTTCCAATTTAAATGCTTTCTTTTCATAAGTAAGGACATTCCTTCACTGTATGTGTACATTTAGGTATAAGTCTGTTAACGTTTCATTGTATTTATCTGTGTTTCACTGTGAAACTTATAAGCTCTGGGAAAAAGCGAAAGGAATTGTTATTTGCATGGACTAGCAACGACAATAGCCGTGCTTGTGCGTTGTAAAATCTTTGGGTAGGGAGTTGTACAGAGCGCGCGGGAGAGCGGGAGACGGCTTCCAGCGCTTGTAGTGTGCGGAAGTGTGGTGTTAACGATCTCGCAGTAGAGAGTACCATGTCGGCGGCATCATGTACGCGCGCAGGCCAGATAACTAGTAGCAGGAGTACGGACAGTGGACGGCCGGAAGAGGCTGTATTAATTACGATTGCCCGTTTCTGTAATTATCCGTGGCCCCACAAGATGCTACCGTCTTCAACAACAGCAGCAGTTCCAGCAACACAGTTTCGTCGTCGGCTCCGAGTTTCGTCGCACGCACAGCACTGAAGTAAGACTGTTCATTGGTAGAAAGTATTAACGGCTAACCCAGCAGCTCAACTGAGTGTGATTTGATTAATGAGCTTTATTTTAATAATAATCAGTTAAATTCAGGACGATTGTGTCCTCACTGCCCCCGGACATTGTTACCAAGCAGGGTCCTTGCTCTTTTTTCCTTATATGCTTACCGAAGTTTGAGGATCTATCACTGGAAAAAATCCAAATCTAAAGAAAATGTACAAATTAAGAGTGCAGAAGTTTTATTTATTTTACATAGGGCTTGGAGCACAAGGCTATTTGGTTTGGTACGTATTGTAGCATTTAATTCTGTTCAAGTCAGTAAAAAAGGCTCAGTTGTTCAGAGAATAATATGAAATCCAATTCGTATATTAAGTAACTGCAAAGTAAAAAGTGCTTGCTTTTCTCTAAATTTCTTTGATGACATTATGTTGAGGTCTCTGAAAGTCATTGTTCACGAAACGAAGTGCAGTACTAACATACAGTTTAAGTGGATATTTTGAAATCATTTCTCGATTGCCTTTTTCAAAGTTAATGACAAACTTAACGTAAAAGTGACTTCTCAGTTTTCTTTATCATTACATACTCAGTTAAAATTAGTGTCAAAAATCGTGACAACCTTCAGTGGCCACGTCAGTGTTTCATAATAAATGTTTTTCTTTCCCATCACCTTGTACAGGATTTTGGATGTAAATCGCCCTAGTGGGCTGGCGACCATTAATTATTTCTTTTTCGTTCATTAGTGTAACTTTTGGATTCATGATCAGCGGTACCCCTTTTCTGTCCAATTTTGTTCGTGAGTAAATGCACAAAATAACTTCCATTTTTCCAAATTGTAGCCCTGTTCGGTTTAATTACTTTCTTTTTTTTAGTTGACTTTTCTATCAGAAAGATCGGTAGTACACTTTGCCCCTACATATCGGTATTACTTCTTCGGGAAAGATAGCGATATCCAATTAGAAAAATTCCATTAGGTATACACTTGATTCACGGTCATATATCTCAAGCAGAATAGGCCGATTAGTAAGGGGGAGGTTACAGTCTCTGTCGACATTCTACAAGCGCCTGTGATTAACTGCGATACTCTGTTTTCCCGCCAGAAGGAACTCAATAACAGCTCTCTGTTTTTAGCGCATCTCCGTTACAGACGCCATTTTGGAGGCTATGTATAGTACTGCCACCAGTGAGAAATTCATTAAACTAAACGGACTGCGGCGGGAATATTCCCCGATGTCCCACAACAAATTCCAAATTTTTTCAACCGAAACTGGCCGAGGAAAAAAAAAAGTGCATTGCTTACTGAACGTCCCCCGTAACGTATTGCGAACTACAAGCGAGTCTTATGGGACCACTACTGTTCATAACATGCAGGGTGGAGACAAACAACCCGAAAATAAGGTCAGCGCCGGGTAGGGACTTGGAATGCAGCCAAATTTCCCAGATAGCCAGAGGTCGAGAGTTTACAGCCGTGGAGCTACCCCCACAAAACGACAGCCAATGAGAGACAAGCACTCGGAAGTTTTTCCGGAAAGAGAACGTTTCTGAATGCGTCTAACAGTTGTAACGTATTACTATCTTTACGACGTTTCTCATCGAGCCATATGCGTTATCTCGCATTTCTAGCTACTTCTCTCCCACAAATAATGATAAAAATTCAGAAATTTCAGGGTCGCCACAAGCCCAAGCTCTTCCTAACAATTTAGAAAAAAAAAACGAAGCTGGAAAATTATTAGTTTAATTACTTTAATAATTAATTACAAGTATGCAAATTTCTTTAAGTAGCCAGATAAATAGCACCCCATGTCGATCATGAAGCGACTCGGTTAATACAGGATTCGAAATCGGAGTAAGTGGGTAAGATCAACACCACAGAATTTATCTTTCACGTAGATTATTTGTTGTATCTAAGCATTTGGTTGCACATCCTAACTACACATAAATGGTGCCTGACTAGAAATATTTAAGCAAGAATTACGTGAGAGTGTAACACAGCACAATTTAACTACAGCAAGAAGAAACACAGAAAACAGGGGTGGGAGACAATGATACTATCATCTCCTTTGCATTCATACCATAAAAATATCTCAGTGAGATTCGCGTTACGATTCTACGCATGCACTATTCTGGACATAGGTTTAACCAATGCACGAGGTTGTGCGATAATTATTCAACATACTGACTGCGTCTGCTGCTTGGAAGCGGCCGAACTAGAGCAGGTGGTGCCTTCCGAATCAAACTGTTGTGCTTTTTTGTAGAAAGCGCACGAAAGAACAGATATTCTTGCAGAAATTATAGCTCATTAAGCAAGCAAACTGTTAAAATAAAACCTATTGCGCTGCCGTGGCGGACCAGAAGGGTCATTGATTAGCAAACACAAAATCGACACACAAAGACAAAAGCAAATTCCACAAAATATAAGTTTAAAAATCATACTCGCTTCGACACAGTATTACACTCACGTACAGTTGAAGTGATCCTAACCAGCTTTTCCTAAACAGATTTACCCTTTGAAACTCTACTTCATCGTTGCTCAAAATGAACAAAGTAACTTCCACACTTTTAACTCAAACATCCAAAAATTGCATATTTAAAGAAATGTAATTATGGCACATTCGGAAAAATAACTCGCTTCACACGCTTCAGTTAAGCTGAAGTTCTTAAGTGTTTCAACGGTTAAACATAACGAAGTCCTAACTCAACCTGCTTCTTATCACCTGAAACCCCCCTTAAGAGGAGGGTATTGGTGTTTAACGTCCCGTCGACAACGAGGTCATTAGAGACGGAGCACACGCTCGGATTAGGGAAAGATGGGGAAGGAAGTCGGCCGTGCCCTTTCAAAGGAAACATCCCGGCATTTGCCTGGAGTGATCTAGGGAAATCACAGAAAACCTAAATCAGGATGGCCGGACGCGGGATTGAACCGTCGTCCTCCCGAATGCGAGTCCAGTGTGCTAACCACTGCGCCACCTCGCTCGGTCCCCCCTTAAGAGCTACGATTCGTACTCACCAAGCGTTCACCGAAGAGTGCCGCTTTCTCTTTCGAGCTTACCTAGCTCCCCGTGCAACGGAAGCTACCTGAGGGATAGACCTCCGTCACCAACCTCACACACAAAAACAGCCTTCGACACAGCCTTCGACTAAGGCTGTTCAGGTATTGGAAACCTAAGTTGGTCATCCTGTGCTCTCCTTCGAACGAGAAGCAACATCGTCTGCTCCCAGCAGCGTTTCCCACAAAACAAAACCGAGACCCCACATTAAAACACACATACACTCCTGGAAATTGAAATAAGAACACCGTGAATTCATTGTCCCAGGAAGGGGAAACTTTATTAACACATTCCTGGGGTCAGATACATCACATGATCACACTGACAGAACTACAGGCACATAGACACAGGCAACAGAGCATGCACAATGTCGTCACTAGTACAGTGTATATCCACCTTTCGCAGCAATGCAGGCTGCTATTCTCCCATGGAGACGATCGTAGAGATGCTGGATGTAGTCCTGTGGAACGGCTTGCCATGTCATTTCCACCTGGCGCCTCAGTTGGACCAGCGTTCGTGCTGGACGTGCAGACCGCGTGAGACGACGCTTCATCCAGTCCCAAACATGCTCAATGGGGGACAGATCCGGAGATCTTGCTGGCCAGGGTAGTTGACTTACACCTTCTAGAGCACGTTGGGTGGCACGGGATACATGCGGATGTGCATTGTCCTGTTGGAACAGCAAGTTCCCTTGCCGGTCTAGGAATGGTAGAACGATGGGTTCGATGATGGTTTGGATGTACCGTGCACTATTCAGTGTCCCCTCGACGATCACCAGTGGTGTACGGCCAGTGTAGGAGATCGCTCCCCACACCATGATGCCGGGTGTTGGCCCTGTGTGCCTCGGTCGTATGCAGTCCTGATTGTGGCGCTCACCTGCACGGCGCCAAACACGCATACGACCATCATTGGCACCAAGGCAGAAGCGACTCTCATCGCTGAAGACGACACGTCTCCATTCGTCCCTCCATTCACGCCTGTCGCGACACCACTGGAGGCGGGCTGCACGATGTTGGGGCGTGAGCGGAAGACGGCCTAACGGTGTGCGGGACCGTAGCCCAGCTTCATGGAGACGGTTGCGAATGGTCCTCGCCGATACCCCAGGAGCAACAGTGTCCCTAATTTGCTGGGAAGTGGCGGTGCGGTCCCCTACGGCACTGCGTAGGATCCTACGGTCTTGGCGTGCATCCTTGCGTCGCTGCGGTCCGGTCCCAGGTCGACGGGCACGTGCACCTTCCGCCGACCACTGGCGACAACATCGATGTACTGTGGAGACCTCACGCCCCACGTGTTGAGCAATTCGGCGGTACGTCCACCCGGCCTCTCGCATGCCCACTATACGCCCTCGCTCAAAGTCCGTCAACTGCACATACGGTTCACGTTCACGCTGTCGCGGCATGCTACCAGTGTTAAAGACTGCGATGGAGCTCCGTATGCCACGGCAAACTGTCTGACACTGACGGCGGCGGTGCACAAATGCTGCGCAGCTAGCGCCATTCGACGGCCAACACCGCGGTTCCTGGTGTGTCCGCTGTGCCGTGCGTGTGATCATTGCTTGTACAGCCCTCTCGCAGTGTCCGGAGCAAGTATGGTGGGTCTGACACACCGGTGTCAATGTGTTCTTTTTGCCATTTCCAGGAGTGTATAATATTCAGTAGGATTTATTTGAGTGCTCAGTCTTTCTGGAAGATTTCCTGAATTGAGATAAAATCAGATAGTAAATTGAATAAGTTGTACCGAATTCGACAAGCGTCTTATGAAACGACTTCACAGAGACGTTTCACAGTGAGGTCTTGTTTGGTTACCCATGAAAATCTTCTTCGACCAAATCGGCTTTGTGGCGATGTTTGTGTTGGTTACCCGCATATTTTTATTTCTGTCGCTCGGCAGATAGTTTGAAGGAAGGCTACTTCGCGACCCATGCTGGGAATGGTCACTACACTGAGTCCCGAGATAGGTGCGGTGCACCAGCCACGTGTAAAGTGAGTCGAGCGGGTCTCAGCAGTGGAGCACACAGAGAGCGAGGTTGTGGCTTGATCTGTGAAGAATAGAGAGCTGTTTTTGGATAGCCACAGTATTTGGATACTGGGATTTGAAGCCGAGTGTCTCTCTCTCTTAAATTTTACTGCGGTAGAAGACAAGATTGGATAGCACAATATGTGAAAGTTGTCTAAGCAACGTGGGAGACGTTGTGTATTTAGCAGCAGCGAAGTATAAGATAATGTATTGTGACTGCACTCTGCTTTTCGTTTGATGTTTGCTGTGATAGAACTGCAGTTCGAATGGAGGATGCCGACCGAAGTTATAGTTTGAATATTATTGCTCGTATTGGCTTTGTTACGCGCTTTTTTTTACCAAACTGTCCAGTAACTTCTGTAAAACCCATAAGGAAAAGTCGAATCAAATATAAATAAATTAACCTCTACCGGATAATGAAATGTGAATTAGTATCAGTGGTGTCCAAAACTTAACTAATTAGAGCACATTTTTTCTGCGTTAAGTAGCACGCGTAGCTAAATCAGAAGTCACAGAGAAAGGCGGCTGATCTCCACTGTGGTTGTGGAGACGTCCTGTAGAACCATAAAATCTGCAGGGAATCAGCCCCCAGCTATTCGGAGAAACATCACTCATCGTTGAACTTTTGGAGTGCATTTTATTAGTTTTTCAATTTTTTTTTTTTTTTTTTTTTTTTTTTTTACCTTGTGTGTTTTATATCAAGACGGCACTGGGTTGTAGCGTGTACGTTCGATTTGAGAATTTTACTCCGCATTAGCAAACTTTTTTAAACTTTAGTACTGAAGTTTAGAGGTTCTACAGGCTGAACATTAATAAAACCGACAAAATGCAGGGATTGGTTCCTGACTAGAAATGGAGGAAAAAAGGTCCTGTGAACATATGCCTGGAAACGCATCGCCAAGCTCCTCTGACCACGTATCGTGTTTTCCTCGTGTACTGTAGGCTGTGTGATTGACGCAGTGTACTGTAAGCAGCAGAATGGTCCGGTATTCATGTCGGGAACAAGTCGAGATGGTGTCTATGTACGGCCAAGCAGTTGGAAACAGTCGAGAGGCAGCACGGCTACGCCAGATTAAGTACCCTCGCAGACAACAACCACATCACACAATATTTCAGGCCATTTTTGGGCGTTCGTGTAATCATGGATCTTCTCAGACAGACAAACGAGCAGGGAGGCGGCGGACTGCGTGTACGCCAGACATGGAGGACCAGGTTCTGTCTCTGGACCATCTGCTTGGCCATACACAAACACCGTCTCGGATTGTTCCCGGCGTGAATACTGGACTATTCTGCTGCTTATAGTAGGCTGTGCCAACCACACAGCCTGCAACACATAAGGAAAACATGGCACGTGGTCAGAGGAACTTTCATTCGTCAGTGCCAGCTGCGGGGCAACGATGCATTTCCAGACCCATGTTCATAAGATCTTTCTCCCTCCATTTACAGCCAGGAATCAATCCCTGATGTTTGTCGTTTTTATTAATGTTCACACTATATTTGGGTATGGCGAAATTCACAAGGGCGCTAACTAGGAGTTTAGCAAGTATGAGCGAGTGGAGAGAGAACATTCAGTTAATTCGGAAACCACAGACAGTCAACCAGACATGAAAGTACAGCTAGAGAATGTTCAACATGTAAATTTCAGTGAGAATGAGGCAAAGAATCGCAGTACCGTATGCACACGCTCTAGAGAGGCGGCAGCAGTGAGAATGCTAGTGATTCAAACGCACACTTCTTCGTTACTACTCAAATGGTTCAAATGGCTCTGAGCACTATGGGACTTAACATCTGTGGTCATCGGTCCCCTAGAACTTAGAACTACTTAAACCTAACTAACCTAAGGACATCACACACATCCACGCCCGAGGCAGGATTCGAACCTGCGACCGTAGCGGTCACGCGGTTCCAGACTGAAGCGCTTAGAACCGCACGGCCACACCGGCCTGCACTTTCGTCACTACTGATCGAAAGCAAAACACGATCTAGTTAAACTGGGAACTCCAATAATGGAGCATTATAGAGGTTCGGGATGGCAGGACCCAGTACAGCATTTCAAGGAGATGGTAGTCAGAAACCCTTTCTTAGATGTGTTTTATGATCCAGCAGATCTAATCCAAATCTGTTAGACGTAACTACCACGTCAAATACAAAGATAAATTATAGTCGGCAGTGGGAACATGTAAGACGTACAATGATTCCCTCACCTACTGCAAGACATGAGATACAATCATAGTTAAGAAGCAAGGGTATAACTGCACCAGCAACAGAATAACCAAAACCGGAGAGTGATACAACCGCCGTGGAAAAATGGAAATGTTTCGGCAGGCGGGATGATCACAGACGATGGGGACTACACTATTAACCAGATGAAACAATTGGAGACGTAACAGTCAGCAAGAAGAGAGAGACGACTGTTTGTATAAAGCGTTTATTTTGCATTTTGTTTACGACCTACCACTAAGGAAGGGATTCTATTTGTGTTTATCTGCTCTGCATAGTAACTAACAGTTCTTGATAAAACTTTACGTAGTTTTCGTGTTAGATTGCTTAGTGTTTTCTTGATCGTTTAGAACAGAAAGCGCCCTAAAACCGTCTTTGTTTGTTTCGCGGCCGTTAGCCACTAGTCACTTGAATCAGCAGTTGTCTTGTGACAGCCAGAGCGAGAGCACCAGCAGCAGCGAGTACTGTTTGTATAAAGCGTTTTTGTACTTATTTGCTGCGCTTAGCTTTTAAATAGTTTTTCTGGGAAAACCTAGCGTAGTTTTCGCGTCTCGTATTTCAGTGTGTGTTTCTTGATTATCAGAGTAGCTCATCAGAAGATTATCTTGGGAATTTGTCACCGTATAGGGTAGGGTAAACATAGTCATGTGTAGGGACTGTGGTTGTTGTGAGCGGACGCAAGGAGAATTGGCCACTCTTCGGGGGCAGGTGGAGGCTTTGTCTGTTAGGCTCATCGAGCTCGAGGCGCAGGCGTCGGCTCGTAGTGGCGTTGGGGCAACTGTGGTGAGACCCATGCCTACTTCGGTGGCCTTGGAATCACATGGAACCCCTGATGTCGCTGCGTCTTCCGGCAGTGAGCATCTTACCGGTCAGCCATCACTCCAGGGTGAATGGCGGACAGTGGTGGGCTCGCGCGTGCCTGGCCGAAAGGCGAAGGTGGGATCTGGCCGCGTGGCAGCTGCCTTACCCCTTTCCAACAGGTACGGGGTGCTTCCTAGTGGTGATGACATCGTTTCCGAGCCACCACAGGATGCCTCGCCTGTTGGGCCAGTGGCCGATTCTCCGGCAAGGTCCCGACAGTCACAGAGGGCGGGCCTATTAGTTATAGGGAGCTCCAACGTTAGGCGGGTTATGGAGCCCCTCAGGAAAATAGCGGGTAGGTCGGGGAAGAATGCCAGTGTGCACTCGGTGTGCTTGCCGGGGGGTCTCGTCCGTAATGTGGAGGAGGCCCTTCCGGCAGCTATTGAACGCACTGGGTGTGACCGGCTGCAGATAGTAGCACATGTCGGAACGAATGACGCCTGCCGCTTGGGTTCTGAGGCCATCCTTGGTTCCTTCCGGCGGTTGGCTGATTTGGTGAAGACAACCAGCATCGCACGCGGAGTGCAAGCTGAGCTTAATATCTGCAGCATAGTGCCCAGAGTCGATCGCGGTCCTCTGGTTTGGAGCCGTGTGGAGGGTCTAAACCAGAGGCTCAGACGACTCTGCGACTATAATGGTTGCAAATTCATCGACCTCCGTTATTGGGTGGAGAACTGTAGGGCCCCCCTAGACAGGTCAGGCGTGCACTACACACCGGAAGCAGCTACTAGGGTAGCAGAGTACGTGTGGCGTGCACACGGGGTTTTTTTAGGTTAGAGGGACCCCCCCTTGGGCGAAACGATAAAATACCTGACGGCTTACCAGAGAGGACATTATCATCGTTGATAAAGAACGTCCGTCCTCAGAGACCAAAAACAGGAAAAGTTAACGTAATATTGGTAAACTGCAGGAGTATCCAGGGCAAGGTTCCTGAATTAGTATCTCTTATTGAAGGAAATAGTGCGCATATAGTATTAGGAACGGAAAGTTGGTTAAAACCGGAAGTGAACAGTAACGAAATCCTAGACACAGAATGGAATATATACCGCAAGGATAGGATAAACGCCAATGGTGGAGGAGTATTTATAGCAGTAAAGAATTCAATAATATCCAGTGAAGTTATTAGCGAATGCGAATGTGAAATAATCTGGGTTAAGCTAAGTATCAAAGGTGGGTCAGATATGATAGTCGGATGCTTCTATAGACCACCTGCATCAGCAACCGTAGTAGTTGAGCGCCTCAGAGAGAACCTGCAGAACGTCGTGAAGAAGTTTCGTGATCATACTATTGTAATAGGGGGAGACTTCAATCTACCAGGTATAGAATGGGATAGTCACACAATCAGAACTGGAGCCAGGGACAGAGACTCTTGTGACATTATCCTGACTGCCTTGTCCGAGAATTACTTCGAGCAGATAGTTAGAGAACCAACTCGTGAAGCTAACGTTTTAGACCTCATAGCAACAAATAGACCGGAACTTTTCGACTCCGTGAATGTAGAAGAGGGTATCAGTGATCATAAGTCAGTGGTTGCATCAATGACTACAAGTGTAATAAGAAATGCCAAGAAAGGAAGGAAAATATATTTGCTTAACAAGAGTGATAGGGCACAAATCGCAGAATATCTGAGTGACCACCATCAAACGTTCATTTCTGAGGAAGAGGATGTGGAACAAAAATGGAAAAAATTCAGAAACATCGTCCAGTACGCCTTAGATAAGTTCGTACCGACTAAGGTCCAAAGCGAGGGGAAAGATCCACCGTGGTATAACAATCATGTACGAAAGGTACTACGGAAACAAAGAAAGCTTCATCATAGGTTTAAGAGTAGTCGAATCATAGCTGATAAGGAAAAGCTGAACGAAGCGAAAAAGAGCGTCAAGAGAGCAATGAGAGAAGCATTCAACGAATTCGAACATAAAACATTGGCAAACAATCTAAACAAGAACCCTAAAAAGTTTTGGTCATATGTAAAATCGGTAAGCGGATCTAAATCCCCTATTCAGTCACTCGTTGACCACGATGGCACCGAAACAGAGCACGACCGAAGAAAGGCAGAAATACTGAATTCAGTGTTCCGAAACTGTTTCACTGCGGAAAATCGTAACACGGTCCCTGACTTCAGCCGTCGCACGGACGCCAAAATGGAAAATATTGAAATAAACGATATCGGAATTGAAAAACAACTGCTATCACTTAGTAGCGGAAAAGCATCCGGACCAGACGAGATACCCTTAAGATTCTACAGTGATTATGCTAAAGAACTTGCCCCCTTTCTATCAGCAATTTATCGTAGATCGCTGGAAGAACGTAAAGTACCTAGCGACTGGAAGAAAGCGCAGGTCGTTCCCATTTTCAAGAAGGGTCATAAATCAGATGCGAATAATTATAGGCCTATTTCGCTTACGTCAATCTGTTGTAGAATAATGGAACATGTTTTGTGTTCTCGTATTATGACGTTCTTAGATAATACAATTCTCCTTCATCATAACCAACATGGATTCCGCAAACAGAAATCATGTGAAACTCAGCTCGCCCTATTTGCCCAAGAAATTCACAGTGCCGTAGACACTGGCGAGCAGATTGATGCCGTATTCCTGGACTTCAGGAAGGCATTTGATACGGTTCCGCACTTACGTTTAGTGAAAAAAATACGAGCTTACGGAATATCGGACCAGGTTTGTGATTGGATTCAGGATTTCCCAGAAGAAAGAACACAACATGTCATTCTTAACGGTTCAAAATCTGCAGATGTAGAGGTAATTTCGGGAGTACCGCAAGGAAGCGTGATAGGACCTTTATTGTTTACAATATACATAAATGACTTAGTTGACAACATCGGTAGCTCCGTGAGGCTATTTGCAGATGACACGGTTGTCTACAAGAAAGTAGCAACATCAGAAGACTCGTACGTACTCCAGGAAGACCTGCAGAGGATTAATGCATGGTGCGACAGCTGGCAGCTTTCCCTAAACGTAGATAAATGTAATATAATGCGCATACATAGGGGCAGAAATCCATTCCAGTACGATTATGCCATAGGTGGTAAATCATTGGAAGCGGTAACGACCGTAAAATACTTAGGAGTTACTATCCGGAGCGATCTGAAGTGGAATGATCACATAAAACAAATAGTGGGAAAAGCAGGCGCCAGGTTGAGATTCATAGGAAGAATTCTAAGAAAATGTGACTCATCGACGAAAGAAGTAGCTTACAAAACGCTTGTTCGTCCGATTCTTGAGTATTGCTCATCAGTATGGGACCCTTACCAGGTTGGATTAATAGAAGAGATAGACATGATCCAGCGAAAAGCAGCGCGATTCGTCATGGGGACATTTAGTCAGCGCGAGAGCGTTACGGAGATGCTGAACAAGCTCCAGTGGCGGACACTTCAAGAAAGGCGTTACGCAATACGGAGAGGTTTATTATCGAAATTACGAGAGAGCACATTCCGGGAAGAGATGGGCAACATATTACTACCGCCCACATATATCTCGCGTAATGATCACAACGAAAAGATCCGAGAAATTAGAGCAAATACGGAGACTTACAAGCAGTCGTTCTTCCCACGCACAATTCGTGAATGGAACAGGGAAGGGGGGATCAGATAGTGGTACAATAAGTACCCTCCGCCACACACCGTAAGGTGGCTCGCGGAGTATAGATGTAGATGTAGATGTAGAAGTACTGGAAGTACGTGGGTCTAATCTGAGATAGAACTAGAGGAATGAAGAACGAGGGAACACACAAAGAAGCTGACTAGCAACGGAAGCTCTGAAATCGCAAATAATAACGGTAAGTCCACTGGAAGCCCTGTTCATAAACTGCAACAAATTGAAGGAAATGTCAGCGGCAGCAGTCAAGATATTTTACACTGGAATAGAAGAGTTTGCATACCCAATAACAGGTGTGAACATTGCAGAAAATTTAGTACAGTATATTTTGAAATACAAGTGTCGGTGTTGAGAAAGAAATCTGTGAGTCATATGATGCAGAAAGAAAGTGGGAATTACTTAAAAGGCAATGTGTGAGAATATGAGGTGTAGTGAATGGAAGATGTGCTGAGGTCAATCAGCAATTGCGAGCAGATTTTGAATGCCAGTCACAAGCATTTAGTGCATATTTTATGATTGTGAAGAATTTGTCAGTGAAAGTAGTATTAGGATTTAGTTAAATGAAATACTGCAAATGTCATGCTACATTTGAGGAAACGTAGAGGAACAAGTGGGAGAAGCAGTAGGCGAAGTAAGTCACGAACCGACAAGAATCTGTGGGGAGTTTCAGACAGGTGATTTGACGGCAAATGTGGTACGAACAAAGAAAAAGGGAAAGAGCAACAAAGAGGAAGGGAGAGTGATTTCGAAGACAATCGGTGGTGTAACCGATTCGACGGAAATAATTACTTGGTAGGCATCGGGAATGTTCAGTTAAGTGAAGAAATATACTTAAGTCACTCTAAGCGAATATTGTTTGTTGTGAATAAACGAAAGTGACGTGAAAAGGGTTACGTAAAGCGGAGAACGAATAAGATGAATTGTAGACAACCCATCTGTTAGACGAAAACGCCACTTACAAACTGTAAAATTGTCAATGGAGGGGATAAGTGTGAAAGATGAGAAGAGGAAGGAAAATCAGAGAAGACCGATGAGAGAGATTAAGTTGACTGTGGGTGATGAAGTTTTATTCTGATCTCGAAAACGAACTAAAGGGAGCACATATATGAGCAGCAGTTTTTCTTGCATATTTTGTGGACCTTACTGTGCACAGAAAATAGCTAATCACAGTGTTGTAGAATTAGAAACTCTATGAAGCCACAAAACAATTGGAAACCACACTTCGCCCTTCAAGACGTTTAAAGAATGAGAAGTTTAGTAGGAATGAGCGCAAAAATGACATTCCGTCTCATGTCTGTTGTAAATCAATGTATTAATAACATGATGTAATCCTACATAAAGTGAAAGGCAGTAAGCCTTTTGGCTGGTCTGTTTTCATTTATTCACCTTTAATTATACAACTGGAAGGCAGCTGAATTAGTTTAATGGGAGTCATAATATCACAGTGATTTTATGAGCTGATTCCACGTTGTGGCGTCTTATTTGTGTCGGCTCGATGGTGATGGTTGTCCCAGTCTGGTTGACATGGAACAGTGTCCGTCGATTACGACGACTCCGATCTGTAACTGTTAAAAACAAACTCCTCCCTTGGTTGATTAGTTTCGGACACTGTCTCCCTTAGACAGATATCAGCGTATCGATGTAGAAGCACGCCGGAATGTGTAAGCAGTCCTTGTTTAAAATTGAAACACTGGTGTTCAAAGTCTGTCGGTCGTCTTTACTTCGAACTCACAGCGACTGCACCACTCGGTACCTCAAAAACTCCCTTGATCTGAAACAATTAGCCAAATATGCTTCGCGTGTTCGCGACAGGCTGATAAGCTTACGCGAACTTGATACCTGTAGTTATTATGCCCGGTTAGCGAATGAGTGTTCAAACTCAGATAACAGGATATCCTGAATTATAAAGTCCATCACTCAAGCCGATGCCACATCATAGTTTTGCGAGGATGTTGATTTATTAATTAATATAGCGTCGTCAAGGCGTCGCTACCGTGTTAATTCAACAACTAGTACGACGTAATTCCAGAGATAAAATACTCTTCTGACAACGCACAGAAAGCGTCGTATTTCGGTGTAAACTTGCTGTTCACCTTTAACTTCTGCGTTCTCTCAAGAAATAGTTAACTTCACAGTTACACAGTAAATTTCCCTTAAATGACGTAGCCGACACGAAGCAGTAAGTTTATATTGAAGTTTATTGAACTTCGTAACTATTTAAACCTGCACTGAAAACACACCGATCTATCATTCAGGTTCTTGAATCTATTTGCATCAGCGATTCTGACATTGACTACATCTTCCGACAACACGGCGTAACTGTAAATTCTTCGTGACCGCGTGCAGCTGTTTCCTACTCAAGGCTAATAATAGAGTTTATGTCGGTGATTGGTATGTTGCTGTGTCCTTTGATGTTCGTGACAATCACAGATCACGAAGGCTAAGTCCCAGCGTTAATCAGGTATCACACGATTTTCTCTTCTTTCACATATAATAACTGCTTCGTTGTCTGGCTAAACCGTAAATGTTATTTTACTTTAGTTTGAAATTCTGACTAGTACGTCAAGTCGATACTGGAAAACATTTCAAACTTCAGATTGGTTTGAAACAATCTAGTAGCGTTCAGTAGGCTTGCTACTATTGCGACGTCTACAAGAGAGACTGAATTAACATCTCCATTGCAGTGTTACATTGGAGTCACGTTGAACTTACAGCTCGATGCGGCTACAAGTCTCTTCTTGGATAAATGTTATCTCTGATCTGTTTGTTGTCTGGGCTTTAACCTTCGTAAAGCATATATTTTGAATTATTTATTTAAAGTTTCAATCTTCATATCATCTGCTAGTCTTTCATTTAGTCCTTTCTTTATAACAAATGTTATTAGTTACACAGTATTCCTGTTAGTCAAACTTGCAATAGTGTTAATTTTGAAACTTCCTGGCAGATTAAAACTGTGTGCCGTACCGAGACTCGAACTCGAGACCTTTGCCTTCCGCGGGCAAGTGCTCTACCAACTGAGCTGTCCAAGCACGACTCACGTCCCGTCCTCACAGCTTTACTTCTGCCAGTACCTCGTCTCCTACCTTCCAAACTTTACAAAAGCTCTCCTGCGAACCTTCCAGAACTAGCACTCCTGAAAGAAAGGATACTGCGGAGACATGGCTTAGCCACAGCCTGGGGGATGTTTCTTGAGTGAAATTTTCACTCTACAGCGCAGTGTGCGCTGATATGAAACTTCATGGGAGATTAAAACTGAGTGCCGGACCGAGACTCGAACTCAGTTTTAATCTGCCAGGAAGTTTCATATCAGCGCACACTCCGCTGTACAGTGAAAATTTCATTCTAGAAGTGTTAATTTTGTTGTCAGTAGCTCCCGTCAATGTTAGGATAACTAATTTTGCTCATTCTTTTGCTACCAAAGGGCTTTCATTAGGAGTTCCATATTTGGGATGTTACAACGTCCTGTTCTTAACCGTTTGTAATGTAACATAATTCTGGGTACACCAGTCAGCTTTATGGCCTTGCTTCGGAAGTGAGGAGTGCTGTGAATATGAGACATACAGGCGAATTCTACAAGGCCTAGAGAGACGAGCTACGGGTGAGGCCATGGGGGAGGGGAGAGGCGGTGAGCACGCCGGCCTTCGCAGCAACTGAGGAAGAAGAGATGAGATGGGCAATACTGCGTACTCGCATTGTCATGGATGCACGTCACTTTGTCGAATGGAGAGCAGGTGGACAGGCCATTGCCCGTTTATAGGATGGTCTGTGGGTTTGCTGAAATAAAAAAGCTTTCTTTCCGAAAGACAGGACTCTGTAAACGGGTGGTAGGCGCTAGGAGCTTGCTGGGAGAAGTACTTGGACAGATATCTCCTGGCTTTCCTAAAAACATGACAGAACAACTCTGACTTACTTAACGTTGGGACACTGGGGCCAAATTGCCTTGCAGAAAGATTTAACATTTTCATGAGACCTGTAACACAATGCTAGCTGGTGGCTTGATGAGCACCGATTGCAATGTTAGAAGTGCCGTCAGAAGGACGTAACACTTACCGGAAGGCTTTTTTTTTTTTTAGAAAAGAGGGAAGGAAATTACGTTCATTTTGTTGATGTGGTTTCGCTGTTTCTTCGCGCAATATATTGTCAAAGAAACAATAACTATTGGCGGGCTGTAGTAACTTTGGAGAGGATTGGTGACCATATTGTGCTGGTGGAGATAGCTGCTTTCCGAGACTGCAGGGTAGGTATGGACTAAAGCAGATGAGGAAAAGCCATGGACAGGAGGCAATGGGAAAACTTGCGTCTGCGCTCTCTAATCGCAGAGTTGTCTGCGAGCCAACTTTAATGTGGCAGTGCTTTAAAATGATTAAATTTTACGTCTTGCCACAAGATTAATCTGAAATTAGGAAATATTTGATAGGTCCTCTGTCGTTTATGAGGTTATCTGAATGTGACTTACATCGTCAAATACAGTTTTTCGCTAATTCTTAACGTTCATTGCATGACGGGTGTTTAGTTTCATTATGAAGTACTGTCCGCTCAGTGGAATAAGAGACAGAAGTGCGACGTAGATGTGTGGACAGACCTCGCCAGCCAAGAAGCGACGAGTAGTGTGGGGACAGGGCGGCACTGCTTCCAAAGGCGGTTTTCCGGTCCAGCTTACCGCGGGAGGGTCACACAGGAAAATGCGGGGCGGTTCAGCGTCCTTTCATGTGAAAGCAGTCGGAGGCCGCACAATCACGAGAGTGGGAGGGACACACTGTGCACCATAGCTCGGTTGACGCCTTGCATCTGGATATCTTGTTGAACAAACAATAAAAAGGAACTTTGGAATATCATAAGGGATATGGCCGCTCAAGCAGCCGTGGGCTTGGCGGCCTATTATGCCAGGCTGCTTCCAGCCTCACATCTGGATACCTTGTTGAACAAACCATAAAGGGGAAGTTTGGAATAACCTAAGCGATATGGTAGCGCAAGCAGCCGTGAACTTGGCGGTCAGGTATGCCAGGCTGCTTCCAGCGAATTTTCCACTGAGTGTCTCCAATTGGTGGAATTTTGTTTGGATGGCAAATTAGGGATGCGTTCTAGAAGTTTCAATCCCAAACACCAACCTAAGGTCCGTGGTCGTTCGGCGGTTGGAAGAATGAGCAGTTAGGGAGAATGTACAGGGAATTCTATGATTATGATTCGCCACCCTCACTTAGAGGGGAGGAAATCAGAGGTTGGCTGGAGATCCAACAGTTTTGAGAAAGAGTCTTTCATCTTCACAATGGACGGACTGCAAACTTCCGGGCTCTGTCAATTGCAACCATGACTTTAATAAAATGGCAAAGGTGCTGTAAATCAGAACACTGGGAGGCGTTGTGGTCTCAATAACATTTGATTTATGCTTTCTTAACGTCACATGACAAGTGATGACTAAAGAAACACCACACAAACATTTCAATCGCTTTCAGTAATGTGTGGTTTATGGTTAACAAAGTGATACGATGGGGATCAACACATCACACTAACCAGAACTAATCGCTTTATCTGACTTCGTAAATGTAAATCTGTGGTGTGGTCCAAAAACTACGCTACTATCAACCATATATACTCTACTATCTGATCTTTTTCTACCTCCAAACTGGCCCGTCATGTATAAGTTAGATTTCGTGTGTTCGGAGAAGGAGGAACAAGAGCGGAATGTAAGCGAAATATTGGGAGAACGTGCACATCATACGAGCAGTTCCGCACAGCTTTCGCAAACGAACAGTGCTCCAGGAAAATGCCGTACAGAATAAAGCAGGAACTAATGATATGCAGGGACCTGGAGAGCTCTTCCGCAGTTTGAGAAGTTATTCGAAAAAATGAAAAAGAGAAAAAAAAATATTTGGATGATCCATACACCACAGCAAAGATCATACGACTTCGCTGTATGCAGTTGCCCACTTCGTTTCAGCAAATAATCGCTAGCAGGTACGGTAATTATGTAGTGGACTTTAAAGGAATATTACGAGAATTAGAATCTGAACAGCAGGAGCGAGGGAAACGAGGGCAAAAGGAAGTACAGATAGAATGGAGAAGAAATAACGGTGGAAACGATATAGGCCAAAATTTGGAGAATAACGGAAACAGACAGCCACAACAAAGCACAAATCAAAGAAACAAAAGTGGGAGCAATTCACATTGGAAAAATAACGGCAGGGACGACAGGCAACAGCATGAACAAAAGTGGCACCCACAGAACAATGGTGCAACGTGGGGAGACAAGTGGGAGAACCACCCGCGTTTCGGGCAAAGATAGCGGGAAGCAAACAATTACGATAATCGGGATCAAACAGTGGAAACCAGACCACCAAACCCAGGGTGCGCACATCAAGAAGACGTTGAGCTACGAGATGGACTAGGCTGTGGGACAGGAAGGACTAAAAATGCGCCCTTGACTAGTCCCAAAGCCAATCAGATGAATAAAATCGAATATGAGGACATTAGGGAGTTTTACTTGAAGGAAAAAAGAGTTAGCCCCAACAAGGAATCCATCCGAACATAAAATAAGAACAGGAGAGATTACATGCACGGCAGTAATTGACAATGGGAGCCCACTGATGGTGATTTCGGGTAGTATTTTTGCTAAATACAGAGATTCAGTCAACCCACCGACTCATGCAGTTCAGCAAACAAAAGTAAAGGTTGTGTTCTTTGGGAAAAGTATTGAAATATCGCAGTGGATACATTTAGAATTCGAATGCCAAGGACATAATGTGACTGGGAATCTATTTATCATGCCAAAATTGATGGCCAATGTAGTAATCGGTATAGACTTCTGTTCCTCCCTGAAACCCATACTTGATCGTGGGCAAGTCTAGCCGATGCTAGGGAGAGACAGTAAAATCCGATTTGTGGTGTCACCGCCAGACACCACACTTGCTAGGTGGTAGCCTTTAAATCGGCCGCGGTCCGCTAGTATACGACGGACCCGCGTGTCGCCACTGTCAGTGATTGCAGACCGAGCGCCGCCACACGGCAGGTCTAGAGACACTTCATAGCACTCGCCCCAGTTGTACAGCCGACTTTGCTACCGGAGCTACA
The DNA here is from genome assembly GCF_023864275.1 of Schistocerca cancellata. NCBI lineage: Eukaryota > Metazoa > Arthropoda > Insecta > Orthoptera > Acrididae > Schistocerca > Schistocerca cancellata. Next base: position 958,200,284 of record NC_064627.1, read on the forward strand.
CTTACAAATACGCTCTCATTTGCCGAGACGGTAGTTAGCATAGCCTTCAGCTACGTCATTTGCTACGACCTAGCAAGGCGCCATTTATCTTTTGCTGGTTTTCTTATAAAGCCTGTACCGTCAGACCGATGTTCACCAATTATGGAATAAAGTTAAGTATTACATCAACTACGTACTTTATTTGCTATATTAATTACATTAACTGTTCCAGACCTCATGCCAGTCTGCGTGAGCTTAAACGCGAGCATTTAGGCCTCCTCTAGCAACACGGTGTTGGCTCTTCTGCCAACACACCACGATTCGATGAACAAGCCACAAAAGGCCAGACTCCTGCAAGTTGTTTGAAGTTTTGGAATTATCACGGATCAGGAAGAGGCACACGAAGGGAGTTACGGGGCAAAGAGGAACGTGATTTAGAACAGCTACTGGAAATTCATCACGAAACAGATACTAAATTAGAACCCCTGAGAAAGATTAAAATTACAGGCAAGGAGGGATTGGAGCTTGTATTGCGATATATGCAGAGATTTTCTTACGTAAGACTGGATCTAATAAAGGATATCAGTACAAGTTAGAGGTTAACAAACATAAACCTCTCGATGTACCAAACTACGCCATGCTCTGGCCTTACTGCAATAGGGTATTAGTCGAACTGCAGAGAAGAATGAGTGATGAAAGTATGACTGAGGCCACAAAACCTAACAGCCCATTAAGGATTGCAGATAAAAAGGACTGTTGCATCTGGTTGGTGCTACCAGCGGATAAATACCATTAACGTGCCAGAGATGGCTCGTCTGGAAAGATCTGAGGAACTGCTAATGAAATTCCATGGGGTCTCGGTGTTTTTCTCACTGGACTTGCAAATCTAGGTTTTGCAGATTGAGCTCAATCCGGACTGCCAGAAATACACAGCCTTCATTGCATTTGGGAGATGTTTCCAGTTCAAGAGGCTACCTCTGGGATTGAACATACCTTCATCAGAATTTATCAGGGCTCTCAAAAATACTGAGCGACAGACTGAAAGAATTGGTCAGCTGATAAGTGGAAGTTATATTAATAGCAGAAATTACTTGGAGAAAAAAGTTGATGTAACTGTCATCATCACTAAACCAGTCTTTGGAAGCATTCATTTAATCATCCCGAGAGGTATTGATCGGAGTAATGGATCTGTTGTGATCTGGAAATAATAGCCACATTTGTTGAATTTGCGAGTCTGATGAGCAAAAAACAACTGCGAGGCTTCCACGGAGTAGTCACTGCCCACTTCCTAACTCTGTCAACCGATGAACGGATGTGAAAGAAGGCACCATGAGTTTGGGATGATGTGCAGACTGCGAGTTGAGCGCTCTGAGGGCATAATTTGTCACAGCAAATATTTTCTCTTACCGTGATATGTCCCAAGACTTTGCATGGCTATTGACAGTGCACAAACTGGCCTGGGGATCTTGATCTTTCAAGAGTATGAGTAATATGGAAAAATGGTCCACAAAACAATCGTGTTTGAGAGCAACGTATTATCCGAGAGTGAAAAGAACTGCTTGTTACCGAGTTAGGAGCAGTATGGGGCTTCAAAAAATTCGGGTATTTCCCGTTTGGTTGGAAGACGAAAATCTACACAGACCACAGAGCGCTGGAATTCCTTCTGATGGCAAAACTGGCACATGGGAAACCGTCACAGTGGGTTGCAATTCTTCAAGAGTATAATTTTACCATAGCTTACGTGCCTAGTCCACACAAGGTCGCCGGCCGCGGTGGTCTAGCGGTTCTGGCGCTGCAGTCCGGAACCGCGGGACTGCTACGGTCGCAGGTTCGAATCCTGCCTCGGGCATGGGTGTGTGTGATGTCCTTAGGTTAGTTAGGTTTAAGTAGTTCTAAGTTCTAGGGGACTAATGACCTCAGCAGTTGAGTCCCATAGTGCTCAGAGCCATTTTTTGAACCACACAAGGTCGCTGGGGACGCCCTGTCCCGTTCGCCTATTGGCATGATGGAAAATGCGGCCAGAGAATTAGAGCAAGAGCATTTTTCATTGTTTTACCTCCAGAAAGTTCTTTTTGAAAACTTCATCATTGTCACGATGCCCAATATACCGAATGAGCAGGGCAAGGACCCTGACTTACTGAAACTAAAAGGTAATGGAAGGATTCAACGCAAGCCATCATGGGGCAGCATCACCTCCTGAGAAATCGGATACTTTTTTTCAGGACCAAAGGAAATGATTCACTGTTGGTTATTGGTTGTGTGTATGCCAGTTGAAGTGGTACATAAACTAATGTGGCAACCACACCTAAGCTATGCAAGATTCAGCCCTCTAAAGTGCTTCATGAAACTGCACAGTTTCTGTCACTTCAAAAATATGGACAGACGAATACGGAAGGTGCTGTGCACATGCAAAAAGGTATCAAAAGGCTAAATTCACAACTGTGGCGACGAAGGCTCCACTCTTTCTGGTCATCCAACAGAGAGTACGAGAGATGGCGGTGACCGAGTAATGGACCCTTTACTGACGACACAGAAGAAATACAAAAATACAGGGTGTGTAATAATTAATGGCGTAAACGCGTACAGTTTCTCTGAATACTTGAATTTTTGAAGGAAATGGATGAGAATGCAGAGAAGAGGATGAACAAGATAAAGAATGACATTAAAGAACTCAGAGACACTGAAAGGTGGCTACACTGAGCCACAGCGCCAAAAATCGCGCCAGAGAGTATTGTTCCGCCGCCTCCACTGGCAGTGATTATTGAGACGTAGCGGCAAGCAGTGCTTGCCGAGAAGTTGTGGTGGACACTGCTTGTCGTGAAGTCAGAGTGAGATGTGGTAGTGGAGAGTGTTGTTCCATGTTTTATGCAGTGGTTTGATGGGAGAGATAGCAGATGTTGTTGTAATGGAGATATTGTAATGGTCAGAGTGCATTTCGTCAATATATATGGAGGTATTTTCTTTAATTCTTTTATTCTTTCAGTGACCTGAATAGTGTGTCATTACAGGTTCAGTCAACAAAGCATCTGGCTTGTGTTCTTGTATTAGAGTGTAATTTTGGTTTTCTTGCACAATTATAGTATTTCTAATTTTCTTTTATCACGTCAGTATAAATGGTATTTAAAATTTCTTGTCTTGTTGAAGAAGAACCGTGCCAGATGTGCGTTGAGTCATACTACCACATACAGAACAGCTACACTTGTGCTTTGTTGGTTTCGTAGGTTTTATAGTTGCTGGGGACTTAATTAATTAATTGTATTAACTGAAATTTTCATTTCATTCTTGTTGTTGTTCTATGCAGTCAGATTGCGTACTAATACTAGTCAGGGCCAGCCGTTTACGAGACTTGCGTAATCGGACATACAGCTACAAAAAAATATATTTTCATTAATATTTAAACTAAGCCCCCATGCAACACGTAAATGAAATATAGAAGGAAGTACAGGAAGCTAGGAAAAGAGTGAAAGACAAAGCAGAAACGACTAGGTTAATGCCAGGCTGAGCACTGAGAAAAACGCAAGAACTCAGGAAAATAGCACAAGAATCGGTCACTGCAACTAGAAAACAAACAAAGGAATCATGGGAAGAGATGATAAACTGACCAGTCGAATTGAGAACATAGGGAAAGTACAAAATCACATTGCAAGTTTGCAACAAGATGAAACGAAGGTAGACAAGTGATTATACAAAACAGAAGATCAGGTTGAAAGTATCAAGACTGATCGAAAAGTGAAAGGATCCACAAGTCACCTGCAAGTTCACAACTGTGAGATAAAAGAAGAGGAAATACGAAAAGTAGATGTAGGCTCAGATGTTATAATCCAGTATCTGTAGCAAAATGAGGAGGTACAGGCGCTTCTCATGTTATACGGGGTGTTCAAAAACTCTCTCCACAGTGCCGTATGATTGTTAGCCGCGCGTGCCGTATGCCGCAGTGAATGTACCGAAATGAAACTCAGTGAAATACAAGTTATTAATTTATTGAATATTCATTTTTACTTACAAATTTTCACATTAAATGTTGAAAGTGTCCCCCTGTTGCTCAATACACTATTCAATTCGTCTAATCATGTTTCCAAACACAAGCTGTAACATTTCTTCTCTAACAGAAGCAGTGAAAGTGGATATTGCGGTTTTCAGTTCATCGATGGATTTTGGTCAGTTTTTATAGACAGTTGCTTTCGCTGCACCCCAGAAGAAAAAGTCAGGTAGGGTTAGGTCAGGCGATCGTGGAGGCCAAAGTCCCTGTGAAATTACGCGATCACCAAAAACATCAGCAAGCAGTGACATTGAAACGCGAGCTGTATGCGCGGTTGCACCATCTTGTTGAAAATAACCGTTCAGTGTTTCACTTAACACAAGTTCTCCTATGAATGGGTACAGAATATCACTGCAGTATAGTTGTGCGTTTATTGTTTCGTTGAAAAATATGGGACCCACAATCCGACGTCTAGAAATTGCAATCCAAACTCTTATTTTCACAGAATAAAGTGGTTCCCCATGAATGCACAATAGATTTGCCGTACTCCAAATACGAGAATTTTGCGGGATCATGTACCCGGATAAATGAAACCACGCCACGTCAGTGAAAAACGTTTCATTAAGAATATCCCTTTCATTCTGTTGAACGAAATTTTTTAACCATTGATAATAATGCAGTCCCTTGCCTTGATTAGTATTTTTCAGTTCTTGCACTTTTTCCTTACAGCTATGTGGGCCGTTCCGACACTAACATCGATTTCCAGGGCGAGTTTTCTTACTGACTTCTTCGGGCTCATGGACATTTTATCGGGAATATCGAGTAGTTTATCCTCAGACGAAACGCTAGCACGACCACTTCTCGGTTCATCTGTCACTAAACCCGTACTTCGAAATTTGTGAATTAAATCTCGCACAGCATCGCGATGTGGGAGTGTTGTCTCCGGGAAAACTGAATTAAATGTTTGACGAACTTAAACTGTGTATTTACGCCAGCTTTGAACACTTGTTCGACTAAAAACACACGTTCTTCAATGGTTAGCATTTTAACAGTGACAAAAACGAAACAAACGAACAAAGGAACTAAACTTAAACGTTCACGTCAACACGTAACGACACGCACCAACGATACTACTGATACTGGCTCAGATAAACGAAACAGTGGAATGTTGGGAGAGTCCACTTGAAGGGAAGTAACCCAGGCAGGCGAACAATCATGCGGCATGCGCGGCTGGCAATCATACGCCACTGCGGAGAGACTGTTTGAACACCCCGTAGAAAGGAAAGGATAAATGAAGGGCAACAGAAAGAAAACGAGGCATCATTAAATTTTGAAGGATGGGTTTGCTAGCGGTAGGAATGGAGACAGAATCTAGCAAGCAGAACAAAGAACTGCATACCAGCGAGCAAAAGTCACATGCGTGTGGAAGCAAACGCAGTTCTGGCCAAAGCAACAGTAGAAACCTTCACACAGAGGCCCAAAGAAAGAAATAATGAAAACATCAGAACAGCTGCTAGGTATGAGATGATAATGTGCGAGTATTTAATGGCATCAGGATGCAAAAGTGTAACTAAGTTCTTTCAGGCTATGGTTATAAGAAATCAATTCTTAGACATTCATGAAACCCTGGTTAGATCGTTCAGTACTGCTACATGAAACTGCCAACTAACTACCAGCAAGTAGTAGCAGGATGATGTAGAGAAGATACAGAAGCATTTAAGTACACACTGCATGAGCTCAAATTTGAATCTGATGAACACAGTACTAGGGAAACAAGGAGACAGCACAAAAATAACTTCAGAGGATATCCACAGTGCTGTGGTAATAATAGAAACAATGACAGGAACGGAGCATCTGGAGGAGGAAATCTTTTCCACAGACCGTCAGGAGGAGAAAATGATTTCTGTAGTCACTCAACAGTTGGAGGTGGTTGGAACAGCTAAACGAGTCATAATAATAGCCAGTGTTTAATGGAGAAAGGAGGCATTCCGCAATGAGAGAGAGAAGGAGCAGAAGTCATAGAAATCATGCAGTTGAATCCAGTGAGTGACAAGCATGGCAGTAGCTCATCTCAACACTGACTACATTTAACAGAAGGGGAGGCTGCTGAGGTATCTCTAGAAAATATTCAGGATGAGCCAAGTAAATTCAGCCTATGTCGATCTTATAATGACAGGCTCAACATTTACAGAGTTTGGTACCGTGGAATATGGGCACTGATGCATTTCTCCACTTGATCTATATTTACAACGTTATCACATAAATTCCCAACAAAATCATAGCATGCCTCTCTCACACATGGTCACCAGCACCTCAGTCTGTCTGCAGCAATCCACACATACAGGGTTATTAGAAATGATTTAAGCGATTTCACAGCTCTACAATAACTTTATTATTTGAGATATTTTCACAATGCTCTGCACACACATACAAAAACTCAAAAAGTTTTTTTAGGCATTCACAAATGTTCGATACGTGCCCCTTTAGTGATTCGGCAGACATCAAGCCGATAATCAAGTTCCTCCCACACTCGGCGCAGCATGTCCCCATCAATGAGTTCGAAAGCATCGTTGATTCGTGCTCGCAGTTCTGCCACGTTTCTTGGTAGAGGAGGTTTAAACACTGAATCTTTCACATAACCCCACAGAAAGAAATCGCACGGGGTTAAGTCGGGAGAGCGTGGAGGCCATGACAGGAATTGCTGATCGTGATCTCCACCACGACCGATCCATCGGTTTTCCAATCTCCTGCTTAAGAAATGCCGAACATCATAATGGAAGTGCGTTGGAGCACCATCCTGTTGAAAGATGAAGTCGGCGCTGTCGGTCTCCAGTTGTGGCATGAGCCAATTTTCCAGCATGTCCAGATACACGTGTCCTGTAACGTTTTTTTTCTCAGAAGAAAAAGGGGCCGTAAACTTTAAACCGTGAGATTGCACAAAACACGTTAACTTTTGGTGAATTGCGAATTTGCTGCACGAATGCGTGAGGATTCTCTACCGCCCAGATTCGCACATTGTGTCTGTTCACTTCACCATTAGGAAAAAATGTTGCTTCATCACTGAAAACAAGTTTCGCACTGAACGCATCCTCTTCCATGAGCTGTTGCAACCGCGCCGAAAATTCAAAGCGTTTGACTTGGGTGTCAGGGAATGTAGCAATTGTAAACGGTAAGGCTTCTGCTTTAGCCTTTTCCGTAAGATTTTCCAAACCGTCGGCTGTGGTACGTTTTGCTCCCTGCTTGCTTTATTCGTCGACTTCCGCGGGCTACGCGTGAAACTTGCCCGCACGCGTTCAACCGTTTCTTCGCTCACTGCTGGCCGACCCGTTGATTTCCCCTTACAGAGGCATCCAGAAGCTTTAAACTGCGCATACCATCGCCGAATGGATATGCAGTTGGTGGATCTTTGTTGAACTTCCTCCTGAAGTGTCGTTGCACTGTTATGACTGACTGATGTGAGTGTATTTCAAGCACGACATACGCTTTCTCGGCTCCTGTCGCCATTTTGTCTCACTGCGCTCTCGCGGCAGAAACCTGGAGTGCGGCTTCAGCCGAACAAAACTTTATGAGTTTTTCTACGTATCTGTAGTGTGTCGTGACCATATGTCAATGAATGGAGCTACAGTGAATTTATGAAATCGCTTCAATCATTTGTAATAGCCCTGTATATTGGCGGCTCGAAGTTTTCTACAGTTTTCGCCGGCCGCGGTGGCCGAGCTGTTCTAGGCGCTTCAGTCCGGAACCGCGCGACTGCTTCGGTCGCAGAATCGAATCCTGCCTCGACCGTGGATGTGTGTGATGTCTTTAGGTTAGTTAGGTTTAAGTAGTTCTACGTTCTAGGGGACTGATGACCTCAGATGTTAAGTCCCATAGTGCTCAGAGCCATTTGAACCATTTCTACAGTTTTCGTCCAACAGCGGCTTTTCATGCTCCGTGAGCTATGTTTAGTTCTTTGCTTCGGTGACAAGGCCACACGGCATTTGTAAAGGCTGACCATATCCACTCTGAGCATGGTAACTGTGACTGGTTCGCTTCCAGTGCATATTTGTGTCCTGATGCTTGTATACTGGACTCAGTTCAGTTTGCTGTTGTTGTTGTTCACGTTTCCTGTGCCTGGCCTGGAGATTTGAGGAGCGTCTCTTTTATATGAAAACATAATAGCTTTCATTTGGTAACTGTCATTTTTCTTTGCTAATACCTCGTGTATCAAATCACCGAGTCGCTTTCTTTAATTATTTGAAAACCGAAAGCCTACACGTTTCACCGTGGCAAATGTTGTTGCTTGTATTTTTGTGGGTTAAAATTCCAAGTCAAGCTTGTGTTTAAGTAGGTGAGGTTCATCAGCCGATCAAAAAACTGGCTCTGAGCACTATGGGACTTAACATCTGAGGTCATCAGTCCCCTAGAACTTAGAACTACTTAAACCTAACTAACCTAAGGACATGACACACATCCACGCCCGGGGCAAAATTCGAACCTGCGACCGTAGCGGTCGCGCGGTTCCAGACTGAAACGCCTAGAACCGCTCGTGTACACCGGCCGGCTCCATCAGCCGATCGTTCGCGTCTTCATTCCGCCTATGTTTTCCGTCGCGTGTGATGGTTAAGTATTTACAGTTTCTGCCTTGTGGCATGTTTTGAAGCTGAATGTCAGGTGTAAATGGGGATGGTGGCCTTGGCCAGTTACCTTATTACCTTCAAGCGTTTTTTAACATTCATGTGTCTATGCAGATAATCTGATGACTTAAGTTTTATTCGTTTTACTTACAAAATTGCTTCTCTGTTCATCAGTCCATAATTGTATATTTGTGCCTTGGGGCGTGTTCCCACTGGCGGCTTAGAGAAGGAGAAGCGTGGTGAGCAGTGCATCGGCCCTGCAGTAAGTAATTTTGGCTCCGTTCGCCTGGACTCCATTTCTCGATGTGTGGTGATTTCATATCGAGCTGCTTTAATTGTTTTTTTTTTTCCTTTTAATGAAATCCTTTATACGTAAACCTCAGTTTTTTGGTGTATTGTAGTCAAATGCACTCACAAAATGTTTGTGGATTAACGATCTGAAGACTGTTATCTCAGAATATTTGAAGAGGTTATTATATAACATCAACTGGTGAAATATTATCTTGTACACTTATTAAAATTTGCTGTAAATATTTCAACAATGGTAACCAGTACACATAAGATTTTTATATTTTTGGAAATAGAATATCATTTGTTGTACATTTAAAAGTTCATACTTCACGTTCCCATTTTGGAGAGTTGAGAGCAAATATTTGAACTAATGCCATATCCTTTTGTTATTTGATCTCACTGGAATATTTGATACATTGTTGATCAACTATCAGTGACCGTTTTAAGTATTTTTTTTAAATTTAACAGTTTAGTCTAAATATGTAAAGCCCTGTTGGTCTAATTAATACATTTACTTTGCTAGTAAGTGTTAATAAAAATCTTCATACGAATAATATTCAGCCCTTATTTGGTCCAGTCCTTCCACTCTCAGGCAATCTTACGCCAGTGGTATAAACCAATGTTATTGAGGTTATCTGTAATCTTTGCCTATTTGAAAAGTGATTTCGTTATGTGTTCACGGGGTATTTATATGCCACGGTCGAAATTTACGGCTTCAGTTAGTGATGCTTTTATGAATGCTCTGCATGCCGTTGCTAGTTCATTGTCCTACGTGGTCTGTAGTCATGCGTCTTGGTGCAGAATCAAAATTCAGTCAGTGCGAAGAGTAGTTCAGTCAGCTCAGTCACCCATCCATTCTGGTTAACTTTTTAAACTTTCGTATCTTGCATAGAGCTTCGTTCATCTGATGTATGCATATCTGGGTTACTTGCCACGTGACTTCTATTGCTAAGAGGTTATGTGTTATTACATACACTTGAGTTTTGACTTAAATATACAACACGAAACTCACATATTTGCTTTCATTTAAGCTACCATGGCCAATGACTTGATACTTAGTGCAAGAGCATTATCTTCATCTGTCGCCACTGCATGATAGCATGTTACGAGGAGCTGCTTATATCTCATCTTACTGTTGTGTTTGAGAAAGTTCATGTAATATTTCCTATCACAGATATCATCCCCATTTTCAGACTTCCCGTATTCCTGTTCTTGGAGCAAGTAACGTAGTTCCGAACCTGCTGCTGTCCGGAGTGACTCTGTACGTGATTGTACCGGATTGCATTTGTCTAGTGTTTCTCAAGCAACCACGAAGTAAATCTTTTTCGCACTCATTTCTTTTAACACATTTTGATATGTGGTGGATATTCAAAATTCTCTAGGATCTTATACATTATTTTTCAGGTTAACTTTTTTTTGGGTTATCAGTCTTTCTTTATTTTTTTGTTTTGTTTTGTTTTCGGTCATCAGTCTTCTGACTGGTTTGATACGGCCCGCCACGATTTTCTCTCCTGTGGCAACCTCTTCATCTCAGAGTAGCCCTTGCAACCAACGTCCTCCATCACCTCTTGGACGTATTCCAATCTCTGTCTTCCCCTACAGTTTTTAACGTCTACAGCTGCCTCTGGTATCATGGAGGTTATTCCCTGATTTCTTAACAAATGTCCAATCACCATGTCTCTTATTCTTGTCAGTGTTCTATACATATTCATTGCCTCTCCGATTTTGTGCAAATCTCCTCATTCATCAAAGCACCAAATTTTCAACATTCTTCTGTTGCACCACATCTTAAATGCTTCGATTCTCTTCTGATCCGATTTTCCCACAGTCCACGTTTCGCTACCATACAATGCTGTGCTCCAAACATACATTCTTAGAAACTTCTTACTCAAATTAAGGCCTATGGTTGATACTGGCAGACTTCTCTCGGCCAGGAATGCCGTTTTTGCCGGTGCTAGTCTGCTTTTGAAGTCCTCCTTGCTCCGTCCGTCATTGGTTACTTTGTTGCCTAGGTAGGCATCATCTACTTTGTCACCGTCAGTCCTGTTGTTAAGTTTCTTGGTTTTCTCATTTCGCCGGCCGCAGTGGCCGAGCGGTTCTAACGCTTCCGTCCGGAACGCGACTGCTACGGTCGCAGGTTCGAATTCTGCCTCCGGCATGGATGTATGTGATGTCCTTAGGTTAGTTAGGTTTAAGTACTTCTAAGTTCTATGGGACTGACGATCCCAGCTGTTAAGTCCCATAGTGCTCAGAGCCATTTGAACCATTTTTTTCTGATTTCCGCTACTTCTCATTACTTTAATCTTTCTTCGATTTACTTTCAGTCCATATTGTGTACTCATTAGACTGTTCATTCCAGATTTCTTTTAATCCCTTCATTGCTTCTTCGCTGTTTGGATTGAACAGTAGGGGCACCTCTGTCTTACAGCCTTTTTAATCGGAGGACTTATGAAACGTCCCTTTAGAACAATTTATACATGACTGTCCTTAACCTGACACACAATATTTTTAGCGCAACGCAATCTGACTTTCAAAAATCCCTACAAAAGAATAGCCCTGACTAACACTAACCTATACCTTTCACAAATCACTTACCTCACCAAAAATCTTCGTTACTCGAACTACTGCTAAACAGCGAGCGCCACTACTGCCAGCTAAATAAAAGATTCAAACTACGGAAGGCACTAACTACTGATAGGCATAGTTAGCAAATGAAAGATTTTAATAGAGAACAAACAATGTATTTACCTTAATATCATCAAAAGTCATAATATATGTAATTTCAAAACTCCGCCATTTCTTTCCACACATCCACCACTGCTGGCGGCTCACCTCCAACTGCGCAACGCTACGCGCTGTTCACATCCAGCTGCCGCTGCCCAACACTACAATGGCAGACAACAATGCAAACTAGCCACAGACTGCACACAGCACAGCCAGTGATTTTCATATAGAGCGCTACGTAACGTTGCCAATAAGAAAACATAAACAGCCTACTTACATAAAGAAAACATAAACAGCCTACTTACAGACTTCGTAATCGGTCTTGCATTCTTAATATTCTCTCCTGGCTCTTGCACATGTTGTATATTACACCTCTGTCCGTTTACAGTAGCTTATCTTTAATTCCCTCAGAATTTCGAACATCATTTACTGACCCAGTGCCTCCAGCGTTTACGTTGAACGAATAGTGTATGTCTGCTCTCCTCATTTAGCTTTCATTGGTCTTGCTGCGGTCAGAAAGATTTATATGGTCGTTACTGGATTTATTATTGGATAGCTCTTTCAGTTCCAGGCATATTGATTTACATTTCCACTAGTAATCCGAACTTTAAACAGAGTAGACACCTTACAACTCTTAACACTTGGATTTCTCTCTTTTGTTTTCTCTTTTTCATCCGAACACACTATGTGGTTTTAACTCCAGAACACAACTACGACCATACTACTGCAACGAAAAAATTAAGTGTAGTTAGTGTCTGTTTGTAAATCAAAGATTGTTTATTTACTGCGTGTAATTATTTCGTCTCTGACGAAGGTAGTTTTCAGGTGTTATAGAAGATTTTCATTTTCTCAGAGATTTGTATATCTTCTTGTCGCAAGCACATTTTGCATTCGACTACTACGATGCCATGCGTAGTATTTAGGCCATTATTCAGTTTTTCTCTACTCTTTCTTCGATTTGCAGCATTGCTGAGGTCATTCCTTTCGACGCTTGGGTGAATGTGAAGCTTTTCCAGACCCTACTGAATGAAATATCATCCAATTACGAGGGAAAATTTAATCACAGACGTAAAGATACTACCGCTTTTTGACGAAATCTAAGCAGGAATTTTAATTGACGGCCTCCCCAGAAATGATATCTGTCGAGTTGTCTTTATTCCGTGAATCGACTTCTGGTAAATTATTCAGTATTGTGAATACAAAAAAAAAAAAAGAAACTCGTAAAATGTCATGTTAGTGAATGCACAGCGGTTGATACTCGACGCCTCTGAATATCAAGCGAACGTTTATTTAAATGAAAGAAGTTGTGAGAGGAGTATACTTTATTCAGAAGCATGCCTTATTCATTTCCCTCGCAGGAATAAAGCTCCAGCTCGTCCAGACGGAGTTTTGGGCTTAAGATTTGAATAACAGCCACAGAATGCGAGCCTCGCAAAAGGGCAGCGCTGTTCCGCGTTGTAACAGCCGCGCGGTCTCTTCCGATCATCCTCCGCGCTTTCTCCGCCGGCCGTTTGCGCCCGTGTCGTCTCCCAAACGTTTTCATGTGTTACAGCAGCGTCGCATCGCCATTGTTATTCGGACAAGGTGGTTACAACCGAAGGTACCTACCTCCCCAGCCCGGAGAAAAGAAGTGTGAATGAAATGGCTGTATATTTTTGGGTTAACGAATGAAGCTATAGTTAAGCAGTGTGCATCACGCATTCCGTTTCGTAAAATCTGGACGTGAGTTGAATAAAAGAAAGAAAAATTGACATGAAATAAGAAATACACGCCAAAATGAAACTCGCAAAATTCTGAAAGAAAAACTGTTCGAAAGATTGAGAACTGCTCGTGAGAGTCAGAGTGTCTAGGTGGTTGGACTCTCTGAACTGCTAGTGAGATTAACACCACTGATATCCGGGTTTCTTCGACCTACTTAAACAGATTCAGGCAGTTATACGGAAACAGAAGTCGCAAAATTAAGTTTACTTTAAGTTAAGGTGTAGAGAAAAAGTGACTAACAGGTAATAGTATAAAGAAGATGGTGGCCAACAAAAGACGAACTTTCTTGTTATCTCCTAAAATGCTGTGTTTTGAGCAAGAACTGCGTGCAAACCGTACTTTATAATCCAGAGCGAAGGAAACACAAAGTCATTTGTGCAGTCATATTCAACACTGCCAGTGATAATGAAAGAGGAAGAGTCACTCTCTCACTTGTTTACATATTCCAGGTTACTTTTTACGGTTGTTATTACATCCTAGACACCATTTTTGTGAGGTGACAGGGACTTATCAACATGGGCACGCACTGATGGGAGCATGCATATTGTTAATGCCTACGGGATCTTTGTGGTAGCTCTCTTCGAATAGTATTTTCTGGAGTTGAGTAAAAGCAGGCAGCTTGGTTATTTAACAGTAAATCTCGCAGTGAACATTCTGGGCTTGGAAACCACGTGCAGCTATTAGGAAGAGGAACGTCTTGAAGCATTTACAGGATCTGAACGCTGGTCCCCAGAACTTCTCGCACCAGTGTGTTGACAATGCTTTCGGCCGAGGAGGCGAAAAAGCTGCATACCTGGATTTACCTCTTGGGCGTTTCTGGCCACAGTAGAGACAGGGACACAGCACAGAAGTGAGTCGCGTGGCCAAGGCGTTTTGATAGCGTTGTAAACGCTCATTGTGTAAAGGAATGGTGTTCATAAAAGTCCGCGAGTTTCCATGTTCACCTTGGATCGTACGCTATCGATAAACTCATTAGATGGTGTCATCCCTGTGCTCGCTGAGTTTTTTGAAAGCCTCAGGTCTTAAGAAGGATTTCGAGATGGAATGCAACATTTATGGCAGCTCTGAAATGGTCTATGTTGAGACACACTGTAAGTAGGCTGTTTAGGTTCTTATATTGGTAACGCCGCCGCCACGTAGCGCTCTCTGTACGAAAATCACTGGCTGTGCTGTGTGCAGTCTGTGGCTAGTTTGCATTGTTGTCTGCCATTGTAGTGTTGGGCAGCTGGATGTGAACAGCGCGTAGCGTTGCGCAGTTGGAGGTGAGCCGCCAGCAGTGGTGGATGTGGGGAGAGAAATGGCGGAGTTTTGAAATTTGTAAGACTGGATGTCATTATGACTATTAAGGTAAATACATTGTTTGTTCTCTATTAAAATCTTTCATTTGCTAACTATGCCTATCAGCAGTTAGTGCCTTCCGTAGTTTGAATCTTTTATTTAGCTGGCAGTAGTGGCGCTCCCTGTGTTGCAGTAGTTCGAGTAACGAAGATTTTTGTGAGGTAAGTGATTTGTGAAAGGTATAGTTTAATGTTAGTCAGGGCCATTGTTTTGTAGGGATTATTGAAAGTCAGATTGCGTTGCGCTAAAAATGTTGTGTGTCAGTTTAAGCACAGTCTTGTATAATTGTTCTAAGGGGACGTTTCAACACAAGCTCTTCTCTTAGTTTAGTTGAGGCCCCTGGTCGGACATGGTGTAACGTTCAGCCTGTCCAGATAATGAACTCCATAATAAACGTGTTGTTCACTTTAGCCCGAAATGGAAACTCAAAATTCACTGGCTGAAGTGCCGTGGAAAAATCAATTCGGGAGCGTAACGTCTTCTCCTCTGCACAAGAATTTGAAAGTCAGGGATTGGCTGCTTTTGCAGCAGGAAAAAGAATATTATTAACTTTGGTTAGCATTGGCTGGAGGGTAGATCAGACGAGCGAGAGGGAAGACATGGTGGCCGTGGTGTCTTGTGATTGGCATGAATCGCTTCTGGGGGCAGTGTCGTGGATGCTTTTTTTTGAGGTTACTGAGGTTTGATGGAAAGGGAGGAGCGGAGAAACGGGACTCCTGGTTAAGA
The DNA here is from genome assembly GCF_023864275.1 of Schistocerca cancellata. Classification (NCBI taxonomy): domain Eukaryota; kingdom Metazoa; phylum Arthropoda; class Insecta; order Orthoptera; family Acrididae; genus Schistocerca; species Schistocerca cancellata. The sequence goes on from NC_064627.1 coordinate 958,215,698, forward strand.
ATCCGGTCTGGATAGGAGATTATGGTCTTGACTTTTGTTCTGAGTGTGTTGCTCTTGGGACACTTGTTATGAGCGTGACTTTGTACTGGCATTAGTCTGGACTGGGGAGCCTGTGGCGAATCTAAGCTGTACCGACAGTTTAGACCTGTCATCTTGGCCAACTCTCTGTACCGAGAACACTCTTATTTGTATTTGGTCTGCCGCCTTAACGTTTTACCTCCCTGAGTGCGCTGCTGTGTGAGTGAGTCAAATTGGTCAGTGGTACGACCGGCGAATGGGAGCGTCACACGCTGGAATCGGCCGAGATTTCAGTGGTCCATCAGAGAGTAATTGCGAGCGATCTGACAGATCGCCAGGCCACGACTTTGCAGCACATTTCATGCCCGGGATACAGAATTACAGACACTGCACAGCGGTACTGTGCAGACGCTTGCACCATAACCATCACCTGACACAGCGCTACACATCGAGAAAGGGGTATAGAATTGCTGCTCCGGCTTTAAGGATAAACAGAATCCTAGTCTCACCACTTCTGTGTAGAATACATCCATCAAAGTCTATTCAGCGTTAGGTAATTTCAGATTGCATTGTCCATGTTTTGATCCAGAGCAAATAGATTAAACAGACAAATCTTAGTCTTAGCCAACCAGTGGAGTGCTAATTATTTGTGGTTTCTATTTCTGTTGCCAACAGTTCATGATTTATTTTTCATCTCGCTTAAGTTGTGCTTGTCCAATTTTATGATCCATAAATGGTTGTCATAATTATTTACAAAATATTAAATCCTTGTTGACATATTAACCATCGTTCAATAATTGACTACAATAATGACAAGGCCACATTTCATTAAATTATTGCAGAATTCCAGTTTTACTTAACATTCTGATGAAAGTGATAACCTCCATTGCAGGCTAGCAACAACAACAAGTGTGAGAGGGTAGAATCAATTTAGCACATGCATGGCCAGGTAGACAAGTCGAAGGCTTATAGGTTAAAGTGATTGTTGTCAGGGCGTAAAGTTACAGTTGCCTGTAGCCCTTCAAATCAAACTGCAAGACCAGTGTAGTCTTGCGATAAGTATCAGTGGATTACTTTTTTTATGCAGCTTCATACCTGTCTTCAGTACCTTAAGACCAATTGGGTCCAAAATTAAAGAACTGTCTAATTACAAAAGTCTTTTGTTCGACGTAGTAAAATCTGGAAAAATGGAAGAGAGTAATCACAAAATATTACACTCAAGTCCAGAAAAGGCAGAACACCTTGAGCGACTAGTGATAGCTCGTTCATATTCACAGGGTATGTACATGAATATGTTCTGCAGAAATGATTAGCGTTTGAACCGTGTCGGCCCACGGATTCAAGATCAACATCGATATCATGGCGCAGCAGCAGCTGCTGGTAAAATGTGCCTACGGCTGTCTTTGTCATGTAGACAAAAGGTAATGAATCAGCGTGACTTGAGCAGAGACTCAGGATGCCTCGCAGACGTATTCACGTACAGTACCATGAAATCCGTGAGTCTGAAAGAGGGCACGTAATTGGCACGAGAGGCTGTGATGCACCCATCCGGGAAAATGCTGCTTGAGTGGGACGAAGTGTTTCGGCAATGCAACGGGTGTGTGCAAAACGGTTCACGGAAGGCCTTAGAACACGACAAGATGTGTCAGGTCGCACCACCCATATCATCCCCCAAGAGGATCGAAACCTCATCCGAATATCATTGCAGGACAAATCTGCGTCCTCCTCGGCTGTGGTGCACTAGTGGGACAGTGTAACGCGGTGTACACTATAAGGGGCGACAGACCGTCGCCATTTATTACAGTATGGGTTACGTGTGCGTCGTCCACTTCTCCGCCTACCTTGAACGAATGTGCAGAAGCATGCTAGACGGCAATGGTGTACTCGTATGGAACGACGTCACTGAGACAGGAATTGCATCACCTAGTGTTTCTGGACGATTCCAGGTTGTGTTTGTTTGAAAATGATGGAGGCATATTAGTTCGCCGCAGACAGAAGGAGCAGCATCACACTCACTGCATTCGCACAAGACATGCTGCCCCAACTCAAGACTTCATGGTGTGGGGTGCTATTAGATGCAACCACAAATCAGAGTTGGTGTGTGTCCAGGACACTGTGACTTGTGGGACTTACATGAATGATATCCTGTGACATGTAGGCATACACTTTCTGCGCAACACCACAGACACCATCTTTCAGCATGACAATGCACGACCATATGTTGCTCCATGAACACGTGCTTTCTTGGTGTCACAGGATGTCAGTCTTTTGCCCTGTCCCGCTACATGGCCAGAATTGTCTCTAGTCCATGTGGGATGTGATGAAACGATGGGTGCAGCACTGTGACCCAATGCCAACCACATAGATGAACTTTGGAACCAGACGAATGAAGCATGGATGGCTGTACCACAGGATGCTGTTCGCACCTTATACGCGTCGATGTCATCACCCAAGGAACAACTTATCATGGCCCGCGAAGGACCCTGTGCTTACTAGGCAACAGGACACATGCTGTACCGAAGTGACGGAAATGCTAATCATTTCTGCAGAACATACTAATGTACATGTCCAGTGAATGTGAACGTCCCATCTCTGGTTGTTCAAGGTGTCCTGTTTTTCTGAACAATAGTGTAAATCCGAAAGTCTTCTTACCAGTCGCAGCAAATAATTCCTTGCTTTTGTTGGACACTTGGCCTCAACGTAGCATCACACCTTTCTTTAGGAGGTACGAAAAGATTCAGCCTCTCGATAAAGAAAATTTTTGACACTTCATGCTAATATATTAAAATCCCAGTTAATGGAAGTCGACTGTAATGTAACATCGTACACAGCTTTGATTTTCCTTCCCCTGCATGTAACTTTGCAATAATTACATCTGCAACAGTTTATCTGACGTTATGAACTGCGAGCCATGCAATAAGTTAATGATTTCAGGCTTTTTTAGTATGCTTTAAGTGCTTAAAATTCGCCTGTGTGCACTTAGGACTACCAGTTACGCGGTGCTAATTTCTCTTATCACGGCTGCCGCTTGTTTATTCGCCGATTCGCGCACCAGGCAGAAAGGGCTATAAAAACCTCCGTTATGAGCGGTTCTTTGTGCTGCAAAAAGAGTAACTTTAAAATTTTTTGAAAGACCCTTGCCCTGCGTCTTAGCAGCTGTAATTTTGACTGTGCAGTCCTTTCGGTGTATTCGTCACGTATGAAAAAGTTCAAGTTAAGTTTAGACATGTCAGATTTGACCATTTCCTTGTCAGTCCCTCGAGCTACTTCACTCACAATACACCATGGAAAACTCCGCGTTCAACGCGCTATTGTGTTGCCAGAAAGACATCCCAGGCAAGAAGTTGAAAACAAAGACGTAAGTGGACTAAAATGAAACGTCGAACAGGGTTGACATACGTGCGCACTACTATCCCAAAAAACAAATGTACATTGAACGTATTCTGACTCGGAAAACATTCGGAATAGGGGATATGTCCATATGAAGCTTCCTGCTTCAAATGAGCCTTCCTTTCATGTCCGTGAATACTGAATATTTCACCTGGGAGAACCTGCATAAGTTCTCACACATATTCGAAAATACTTCCATCATTAAAATTCACGTTAGCGCCCTTCTGGACTATGCGTTGTAAGACAAGTGGTGTTTTTAGAGCCCTTTTTTGGAGCTATTTTAGTTTCTTTTCTCAGAATCGGCTCATTTCGGGTCAAAGACCAAGTTGTTCGACCTTCTCGGGTTCTTCTGTCAGACCTTCTGTCCAGTCGTGAATTTTCTGCCTAAATTTCTCTCTGTCAGGTACATCGAGCTGTAAAGAAAAGACATTTCTAAATGTTTGGTGTTTATTCACTGGATTGCTAATTTCGCGATTTGACCGTTTTTACAAGCCACGTATTTCTATTTAAGATATGTTTGGTGTGGACAGTTCTATTTATGTCATCACACTTAATTGTATCTCATATCTACATTATCGAGCATGATTAAATTCATGTGACAAAATTTACTTTTTTTGTGAGCCATCAGTCTTCTGACGGTTTTGATGCAGCCAGCCATCAATTTCTGTCCTGTACCAATCTTTTGATCTCAGGGCAGCAATTCCAACCTACGTCCTTAATTATTTGCTGGATGTATTTCAGTCTTTGTCTTCCTCTACAGTTTTTACCCTCTACAGCTTCTTCTAGTATCATAGAAGTTTATCCTTGATGTCTCAACAGATGTCCTTTCATCCTGTCCCTTCTTATTGTCACTGTTTTACATATATTGCTTTCTTCGCTGATTCTCAGGAGAATCTCATCATTCCTTACGTTACCATTCCACCTAATTTTCAACAGTCTTCTGTAGCCCCTACATCTCAGATGCTTCTACCTCAATAGGAATGGGAAGGGTAAAATGGCAGGGATGTTAGCGAAATACATAAGGGGGGACACTAGTACTCATGGATGTACCTCTTTTTAGACTAATATCAGTGTCTAAAGAGCAGTTCAGGCAGGCAGGTGCTAAAGAGGTCCAAAACTTTCAAAATTCTCACAACAGGAAAGTAAATAATAATTTTACCATATTTAACCAAAATATTGGTGGATTAAAGAAAAAAGTAGATTCTCACAAAAATAAAGTAAAAAAATAATGTTACCATTTTTCACCAAAAAAATTTTCTGGGATTGAAGAATAAAGTAGATGATCTCCTGGTTTGTTTAGATGACATTGAATCTGATAATGTAATAGATATACTATGCCAGTCTGAGCATCACATTGTATCTCATATGGAAAAGGTAAACATCAGTGGTTATAAACTAGCTGCACATATGAGTAGAGAGAATAAGGTGAGAGGAGGAGTTGCCATATATGTAAAAAGTTATCCCTGTGGAGAAAGCTTAGATACAAAAAAAAGTTTTGTCTAGAGCAACATATAGAAGTATGTGCCTGCCAGCTTAAACTGAAGGAGGGCTCTTTTATAACTGTAACAGTATATAGGTCCCCTTCAGGAAACTTTCATTTATTCCTGGAAAACGTGGATGCCTTGTTGTGCTATCTGTCAGATAGAGGAAAGCAAATTATTATTTGTGGGGACTTCAACGTTGATTCCTGAATCACCTGGAAGTCCTCCTCGGTTCTTTCAATTTGACATCTGTCATTAATTTTCCTACTCGGGTAGTAAAGGACAGCAGCACATTGATAGACAACTCTTTTATAGACCAAGATAGGTTTAGAAACATAAATTATTGTCGGGTTGGGAATGGGCTTTCTGATCATGATGCTCAGCTAGTTACAGTATATGACATAGCTCCATTCAGTAGTTCAAAACTACCCTCCAAAGTTGTGCATTCAATTAATGACTCAACAATTAGAAATTTCAGAGAAAATCGTCAGCCGTTAGACTGGAATGAGATGTACAAGGAACCCGATGCTAATTTAAAATATAACTTATTTGATGATACACTTGTAAGAGAATTTGAAAACTGTTTCCCCAAGAACGTAGTTAAATCTAATTATAAGAAACCATGCAAAAAACCTTGGCTTACTGAAGGAATAAAAAATCTTGTAACCACAAAAGGGAACTGTATCTAACAACAAGAAAGAGTAATGTCCCAGAAACAGCCATATATTATAAAAACTACTGTGCTACATTAAGAAAGGTTATTAAAAAGTCCAGAAGCATGTGCATCATGTCTGAGATTAATACCTCTGATAACAAAATCAAAACAATTTGGAATATTATTACAAGGTAGACAGAGCAACCAAGAGTACAGGATGACGGAATCACCATCAAAGCAAATGGAAACTTGATAAACAACAAACTGGAAGTCGAAAACATTTTGAATAATCATTTTTAAATGTTGTATAGAAAATAGGATCTAAATGTTCATTAGAAGAAGCAAAGCAGTTAATGGAAGAGGCCTTCCCCACACCATTTGATACAATTGAAAATCCATCCACCTCTCCTTCTGAAATTAGGAAGATGATAAACTCTCTCAAGAATAAAAGCTCACATGGAATTGATGGCATTTCCAGCAGGATAATAAAAGCTTGTTCCCAAGAAATAAGTGTGAGTCTTAGCCACATATGTAACAGCTCTCTGAAGAAGGGTATTTTCCCAGATAGACTGAGGCATGCCATTGTTAAACCACTGCATAAAAAAGGAGATACGTCTGATGTCAACAACTACCGCCCAATCTCTTTTCTGATTGCCTGATCCAAAATTCTTGAAAAAGTAATGTGTTGTAGAGTAGCTTCACACCTTTGGAAAAATTAAAGTTTTAACAAAATGTCAGTTTGGTTTCCAGAATGGTTATTCAACGGAAAATGCTATGTATACTTTCACTAATGAGATATTAAATGCTTTCAGTAACCGGAAGTCACCCGTTGGGATTTTTTGTGATCTATCAAAGGCTTTTGATTGTGTAAATCATGGAATACTTCTAGATAAGCTCGAGTGCTGTAGTATGAATGGGACAGTGCTGAAATGGTTTAAATCACACCTAACTGGATGAGTGCATAAAGTTGATGTAAGCAGTTCATATAATACGCAAAAACTGGTGATTTCTCAAACTGGGGAACAATCAAGAATGGGGTGACGTAAGGTTCGGTCTTGCGTCCTCTGCTGTTCTTAATATATATTAATGACTTGCCATTCTGTATTCACGAAGATGCAAAACTGGTACTTTTTGCCGATGATACAAATATAGCTATCACACCCAACAGACAAGAATTAACTGGTGAAATTGTAAACGATATTTTTCAAAAAAATGGCTCTGAGCACTATGGGACTCAACTGCTGAGGTTATTAGTCCCCTAGAACTTAGAACTAGTTAAACCTAACTAACCTAAGGACATCACAAACATCCATGCCCGAGGCAGGATTCGAACCTGCGACCGTAGCGGTCTTGCGGTTCCAGACTGCAGCGCCTTTAACCGCACGGCCACTTCGGCCGGCCGATATTTTTCAGAAAATCATTAAGTGGTTCTCTGCAAATGGGCTCTCATTAAACTTTGACAAAACACAGTATATACAGTTCCACACAGTAAATGGAATGACACCATTAATAAATATAGACTTCGATCAGAAATCGGTAGCTAAGGTACAATATTCAAAATTTATAGGTGCATGCATTGATGAGGGGTTGAACTGGAAAAAACACACTGAGGATCTGCTGAAACGCTTGAGTTCAGCTACCTATGCTATTAGGGTCATTGCAAATTTTGGCGATATACATCTGAGTAAATTAGCTTGCCACTTCTATTTTCATTGTCTGCTTTCGTATGGCATATTCTGTGGTAACTCATCATTGAGTAAAAGAGTGTTCATTGCACAAAAGCGTGTAATCAGAATCATTGCTGGAGCTCATCCAAGATCATCCTGCAGACACTTATTTAAAGAGCTAGATATGTTCACTGTAGCCTCTCAATATATACAGGGTTATTACAAATTATTGAAGCGATTTCACAGCTCTACAATAACTTTATTATTTGAGATATTTTCACAATGCATTGCACACACATACAAAAACTCAAAAAGTTTTTTTAGGCATTCACAAATGTTCGATATGTGTCCCTTTAGTGATTCGGCAGACATCAAGCCGATAATCAAGTTCCTCCCACACTCGGCGCAACATGTCCCCATCAATGAGTTCGAAAGCATCGTTGATGCGAGCTCGCAGTTCTGGCACGTTTCTTGGTAGAGGAGGTTTAAACACTGAATCTTTCACATAACCCCACAGAAAGAAATCGCATGGGGTTAAGTCGGGAGAGCGTGGAGGCCATGACATGAATTGTTGATCATGATCTCCACCACGACCGATCCATCGGTTTTCCAATCTCCTGTTTAAGAAATGCGGAACATCATGATGGAAGTGCGGTGGAGCACCGTCCTGTTGAAAGATGAAGTCGGCGCTGTCGGTCTCCAGTTGTGGCATGAGCCAATTTTCCAGCATGTCCAGATACACGTGTTCAACCGTTTCTTCGCTCACTGCAGGCCGACCCGTTGATTTCCCCTTACAGAGGCATCCAGAAGCTTTAAACTGCGCATAAAATCGTCGAATGGAGTTAGCAGTTAGTGGATCTTTGTTGAACTTCGTCCTAAAGTGTCGTTGCACTGTTATGACTGACTGATGTGAGTGCATTTCAAGCACGACATAGGCTTTCTCGGCTCCTGTCGCCATTTTGTCTCACTGCGCTCTCGAGCGCTCTGGCGGCAGAAACCTGAAGTGCGGCTTCAACCGAACAAAACTTTATGAGTTTTTCTACGTATCTGTAGTGTGTCGTGACCATACGTCAATGAATGGAGCTACAGTGAATTTATGAAATCGCTTCAATCATTTGTAATAGCCCTGTATATTCACTTATGAAATTTCTTATTAACAATCCGAATGAATTCAACAGTAATACCAGTGTACACGGCTACAACACTAGGAGTAAGGATGATCTTCACTACTCAAGGTTAAATCTAACTTTGGCTCAGAAGGGGGCAAATTATGCTGCCACAGAAGGTTTGGTCACTTACCTAATAGCGTCAAAAGTCTGACAGCCATATAGCATTTAAAAGGATATTAAAAGAATTTCTTAATGGCAAATCCTTCTGCTCATTAGATGAATTTTTGGATGTAGTAAATGGGTAATTTCCCCAACCCCCACAAAAAAATTAAAAATATTAAGTGTCACGTAATATTTTGTGTAATGTCATATCTTGTATAGACACCTTTTATTAACCTGACACGTTCCACATCATTACGAAGTGTCGTATTCATGATCTATGGAACAAGAACTAATATAATCTAATCTAAACTAATCTAGTCTCAACCGGTCACGGCTCATTGCCATACAATGCTCTGCTCCAAACGTGCATTCTCTGAAATTTCATCCTCAAATTAAGACCTCATTTCTGTTAATTTTCCGTTCTTTCGATTTACTCTCAATCCATATTGCATATTCATTACACACTCCATTCCATTCAACGGCTCCCGTAATTATTCAGTTTCACTGAGGATAGCAAATCTTCAGCGAAGCATCACTGATGTACTTTCGCCTTTGATTTTAATTCCACTACTGAACTATCTTTTATTTCCGTCATTACGTCGTCGATGTATAGATTGAACGGTAGGGGCGAAAGACTACATGCCTGTCTTACACCCTTTTCAATCCGTGCACTTCTGTCTGGTCTTCCAGTCTTATTGTTTCCTCTTGGTTATTGTACTGAGCCACCACTTAATAACAAGGAAATACGGGAGTGGAACGCTTGGTCTTTAATCGAGGAGAGGTCACGTTGATTCAGATTTCTTTTATTAATGTTACTCCTTTATATTTTTGCTTTCGAAATTCCAATTCCACAGACCTCCAAGCCTTGCTTCTCTGTCCAGGGATGCATTGATGAAAGACACCAAACATGAGGCACCGTTAATCTAAGCTGTTGCGGCACCCAACGTTGGTAGCTGGAAAAGCGCTTTTTATGAGGCGCACTATGGGGGAAGCAGTTGGGCTCCGAACCTCGCCCTGTAACAGCTACGTGAACAGCTAATCACGAACCATAAGTCGGTGCATATAGCTATCATATCTGCCCCTTTAAAGAAATACAACCATAAAACTATAAAATAAAATGATTTAAAAATGGAACGAATAAAAAACGATTCCAGCTTATTCCGGAGTTCCAAGCTACTTATTATTATAAATCACTACTAAAAGAACCAATTATCCAATTTTAACAATTATAATACTAAAGAAGATTCTTTTAACGATGATAATAACACCCGCTTAAACTTCACTATCATGTGGCACTATGTTCAAAAACATCTTTCAAAAAGTGAATACCAGAATACTAGACTTCACTATACAAGAACATCAAATTTCTCAGCTTTGACACACACACCCCATAGAAGGTTTTTAATACAGTTACACACAGAACACATACTACCAAACCTCACTACGTTCTAAGGCTGCCAGTTTAGTGGCCACTGATTTCACTATACCCAATGTGCTGCCCAACTACAGCCCTTCTACAACCGCTTAGCGTCAGTAAATATAGTATCACTTAAACCAAGGTGTTACGTAAGCCTAGTTCTTATAACTTACAACTAGCGTGACTAATCCTTTATTTCTACCGGCACTAGGTGTAGCTCAATTTAGATCTTAATACTTGGCTTGTTTTTGCCCTTTATCACTAGGCAGACACTAGCCCATTTAGCAAAATTCAGCCTGCGCTTAAAGCGATAGCTTGTCTGTATGCAGAAAAGCAAACTTAATTTATCACTGAAACTTCCTGGCAGATTAAAACTGTGTGCCTGACCGAGACTCGAACTCGGGACCTTTGCCTTTCGCGGGCAACTCCCGAGTTCGAGTCTCGGTCGGGCACAAAGTTTTAATCTGTCAGGAAGTTTCATATCAGCGCACACTCCGCTGCAGAGTGAAAATCTCATTCTTAATTTATCACTGACTGCTAATTCTTCATTGAGACACAAGCCGGACACGGCGGCGAACACAGTTACTACGCTTTAGCAGAACATATAGCAACTGCGCAGCGTTCCACTCATGCAGTTATGATTGAATATAGAAAAAGCCGTCTATGCCGTAAGGCCAACTGGGGAAACTAAGCCTTGTGTTTCTCAATCATTCACACTGAGAAACAAAGCCACCACAGTACGAACTGACACAACAATATCGTTAGGCACTCCGACGGCGCGTGCTTTCGGAACCGTTCGATAATACAAAATTAAACAACAATTGGTACAGTTGCCAGTGTCTCAGTAAGATCATTCGAAATTTAAGATCATTCGAAATTTGTACCGTCACAGCTCACGTCATCGACCAGTACAACGAACAGACTTTCGTCTTAGGACAACGTAACCTCACGTGGAACGCTCGGATTCAACCGCCAACCTTTCGCAACATCGAACTCAAAAGAATAACTGGGGCAGCCGTATGTACTCTGTTCTTTTGAAGACTGACTTCATTCGCCGTCGTTTGATTGTCTGGTCCAATAGAGTCCTCCTCTTACAAGGATGGCAACCCGTAATTCAGTGAGGGGAAACTGAAAAATATCAGTGACAGAACAGGGTTGTAAACCAACATTATAGTTTGTGAACTGCAGCATCGTTTTACACACACGGCGAACAAGAGTCTCCTTGCTATCGACAACGCATAACACTGTATATTTCTAAAAGTTTATACATACTTGATAAAAATATACAAATACAGTAGTAAAGAATTAGATACCTAAAACCATGCCCGTGTTAGAATTCAACATAATGTCCAGCTGGTTCCGGTGGAGGTTCGAGTCCTCCCTCGGGCATGGGTCTGTGTGTTTGTCCTTAGGATAATTTAGGTTAAGTAGTGTGTAAGCTTAGGGACTGATGACCTTAGCAGTTAAGTCCCATAAGATTCCACACACATTTGAACTTTTTTTCAACATAATGTCAAAATTTCAAAGCAACTAGACAAGGACTTTCAGAGATAAACGATTTTGAACAACCCATCATTTACATTTCCATAACGTTTCCACTTTTATTACACATATGTGTTACACGTGTATCAGATGTTATTCCAGTAGGTACATAAAAACTCGCGAGTATTCGAATAAATGTTGTCTCAAAATTTCAAAGCAATCCATGAAGAACTTTCGAATATTTGAGCTTTTGAGTAAACGAACATCTGCTATTGTGCGTATACAGAAACTGTAAATGTTCCTAATCGCAAATCTCCGGAAGGTTTTGACCGAATTGTCTGAAATTTTGACACAACGTTGCATTGGTATAGGTGCGTGTTTTTATATGCCTACTTTTTTAGTGTATGTGATACACGAGTGTAACTTTTTGTAGGGAAACGCTGTTACAAAAACCTCAGAAAGTTATGTATATATACATATTAAGTAAACATATACCAAGAAACACAGAAATACGCCCTTATTAGAATGCAACGTTGTGTCAAAATTTCAAAGGAATCGCCCAAGAACTTGCCGAGACACTCAATTTCGAACAATAGGACATTTACATTTCTGTTTGTATAGATTACCCGTCTTTCCATGTAACTTACCCACATTTTCTCAGAATTTCGAACCCCTTGCGCCATTCGACATTGTCGAACGCTTTTTAGAGGTTGACTAATCTCATGAACATGTCTTGATTTTTCTTCAGTCTTGTTTCCATTATCAAGTAACGACAGAACTGTCTCTCTGTTGCCTTCACCCTTCCTAAAGCCAAACTGATCGGCATCTAACGCATTCTCTCCTATCTCTTGCGCATCGACGCCTATTTCTTCTTCTGTCACGTCGTCAAACAAGTCCTCGCTCTTATAGAGGCCTTCAATATACTCTTTCCACAAGCCGCTCTCTCCTCTGCATTTAATAGTTGAATTCGCATTGCACTCTTAATGTTACCGCCCTTGCTGTTAATTTCGTTTCTTTTTCGGTTTATTCACATTTTTCATGCAGCCATTCCGCCTTAGCTTCTCTGAATTTCCTATTTATCTCATTCCTAATTGACAAGATATCGGATAAATTTAAGTGTGATGACATAAATGGAATTGTACACACAACACTTATCATAAATAGGGTTACATGTGTTGTGAAAACGGCAAAGCCAGAAACTAGTCAGCCATTAAATGAACAGCATCTTTGGTATTAAACATTGAAACATGTTTTTCCTTCAATATTCGAGAGCTACAGGACGCGACGTACTGAAAACATTTGCACCGAGTTGGGTTATTGCTACTTGTTTCACGTCTTCTTTTAATGCACCGATCTTATTTATTGATTTAATTTCAACTTCACTGCGAGTCTCGAAGAATTTCGCAATCTGTCTAGTTTATCTCGTTTTTTCCATTCTTTTAAAATGTCAAAAAAATATTAGTCTGCGATTCTTCACATACGAATACATGTTACTATACTTCTCAATTTCTGTGTTTGCTCTTAGTCTGTATGTTTCTTTTTCACTGTATTTACGACCTAAAACTTTCCTAATTACTTTATAGTTCGCACTTTCGCATTTCTTCTGTGTCTCTTTTTCTGTTTAAAAAGAGCGGTTTAGCTTCATAATCACACTCTGGTATATTTTTTTCTGAATTTTCGGCACCATTTTGTCGCTGAACGTGTATTTCATTCTTTCAATTTGCAACTGGAGACCTGTTCTTCCTGCTTCCAGAATTTCCAATATACACTCTAAGAGAAGCAAGTCGATAACGAGTTGGTCCCTCTCTGGCGCTTGAGCAAACAATTATTCGGCATGGCATTGATTGACAGAGATGTTGAGTATCATATTGAGTGATATCGTCCCTCATTCTGCCAAGCTGGTGCGTTAAATTGTACAAAACCAGAACTGGTTAGAGGGTCCTGCTACTAATACTCCAAACGTTGTGTACCTTGCTGGCGAAGATATGGTTTGGCAAGCGCGAAGAGAAGCAGTAGAAATTTTCACATTATCTGGGCAGACATTATCTTGTTGAAATGCAATCCCAGGATAGCTTGTCACGAAGGACAACAAAACGGAGCGTAGAATATCGTCGACGCACCGCTGATGACAGCCAAATGTCTCCTTCTATGACTCTTGACAGATGATGGTTGGAGAGACGACATCACAGTTACTTATATTCTGCGTAAACCAGTTACGTTGGCCACTGATGCATCGTATGTATGAATCGTGATAACACCTTCAGCATCAACTAAGGCCTGAAGATGGCGTATTGAAGCCCCGAAACTGGTAGCTACACAGTACATAAGATCACAAGGACGGCTGCAGTTGTATCATTTTCTTGCAATAGCGAATGGCCGTGGTCACCCAGACCTCCAAACAGAAGGATATACATACAAAAGCTTGCTTGGATATAGCTCGTAATTCGGCATTAGTGAAATGATACTTAACCTTGATTTTGAGCACACTTCCTTCTTAGCCGGCCGAAGTGGCCGTGCGGTTAAAGGCGCTGCAGTCTGGAACCGCAAGACCGCTACGGTCGCAGGTTCGAATCCTGCCTTGGGCATGGATGTTTGTGATGTCCTTAGGTTAGTTAGGTTTAACTAGTTCTAAGTTCTAGGTGATTAATGACCTCAGCAGTTGAGTCCCATGGTGCTCAGAGCCATTGAACCTTTTGAACACTTCCTTCTTGCTTCCTCCTGCGATTCTACTATTAAAAGCACTATAGGGACTTTGAAAGAGCTGTGAAGAGCTAGCGTCCAAGAAGGCCTTTTCCTTTAGCAACGAATACCTCTGAGAGGGGTTGGCTTCCTGCTACCTTTACGTACGGCATCTACCTTTGTCGAAAACAACAACTTTAGTTCGGTCAACATTCTAAATGAAAGAGACTAATAAACTGTGAGTAATAGGAATTCACGAGTAAAGATACTTTTGTTCGTGCATCGTGCCACTAGATTAACAGCCAACCGCGTTGCGCAATGCTTACACTCGTCTAAGAGATCGCCCGTGTCTGTGTGAAACAGTGTTTAGTACAAGAAGTTATACTATCTGTGAGAACTGCATATCCGGACAGAGGTCTTAAAGCAATCGAGGTGTTAGTAAATGGGCAATGCGAGTGAAAAGCATGACAGTAAATCAAAATGTGTTGCAAATAGCTCACTGTGGCTAAAGTGTGTCACTATGCATCACTAAAGTAGTTTATGAACTGCGCTGACCACATTTACGTGCTTTCTGGTAGAACATACATCGGTTTTGATCCGATACTCATGGTTAGCATTACGTGCATGCTCCCCCAACCTGCAGTTAATTAAAATTGTAATTAGAGAATTTGACTTATAGTTGGTGGCTGCAGGAGGGAGAAGAAAAGCTCCAAGAAGAAACACAGGTATGGGCGTTCTAGGCCAACGGTCGCTAAACATTCGGATCCACGTGTCTTGTTGTGTAGCTATAGTTCAATTCTTTTATCTTGGCGGCTCGCGCATGCCCGCCCAGACGTGGGAGATTGCTGCGTTGCCAGTTGCACACGACGCACGCGCAACCCTTTCGCCGCTACAGAGACGTGCTCCCTGCATTCCGCGCTGTGCGCGATTTTGTCACTGCACTGCTCGCCTGTGCAGACACATCGTGTTCCGACTGCTTTGACACTCTTATCAATCGATTCCACAAAAACTATTTGGCCCAAAAATTAGATTTTTACACATCTTCTTGACTGATACCTTCCCCCCATAAATGACTTAATTTTGTTTCGATGTTCAACGCAGTTATTATGCAGCATTAAATATAGTAAACCATTGCACGAAATTTTGAAGAGTTTGCAGAGGTAAAAGTCCATAGAGTATACTTTCCGTATGGTCGATTTTAGTTGCCACAATGTTGAGAATGAAATGTGGATAAGATACCTAAATTTCATATAAAATTTACTGTATAACAATAGCTCATTTAAGTACCACATAGGTGTTGTATGTAATATCGAGAAATATTCCGTCTTTCGCGACTGTAACAAAAGTTTTATTTACACTGAGCACGTTTGGCTTTATTTTAAAGCACTTCAATCAATCAAAAGGAAGTAGACAAAATACATTAAACAAAACTGTGGACTTACAAAAACATTAGGACTTGTATATAGTGTCTATCAGTGAAGTGCTCTGAGCTATGTCAAATATAATTTTTGTGTGTGGCACACACAAACATCAATTATTTGCTAAAACACTGATTTGCCAACACAAACGTTGAATATTGTGTTACCGCAGCACAAAACTACGAAAGGTGACTTGGCAATGGAGGAGACAAAATACTGTCCACTGAAGATGCTTCAAAAGAGAGAAACGCGTCTGGTCTAAATAAGTCCCTTATTACAGTTGCAGAAGAGGAATATATTTCAGTACCATTGGTAAAACTGCGACTGTGGAACAAAAACGAGAAAGAGAACATGTACCATTGTGTGTGTGCCATACCTTTCCTTGATTGAAGTGCTTTAAAATAAAGCCAAACGCGTCCGGTGTAAATAATACTTTTATTACAGTCGCGAAAGACGGAATATTTCTCAATATTACATACGACACCTATGTCGTACTTAAATTAAATGAGATATTGTTATACAGTAAATTTTATATGAAATTTAGGTATCTTGTCCACATTTCATTCTCAACATTGTGGCAACTAAAATCGACCATACGGAAAGTATACGCTATGGACTTCTACCTCTGCAAACTCTTCAAAATTTCGTGCAATGGTTTACTACATTTGATGCTGCATAATAACTGCGCTGAATATCGAAACAAAATTAAGTCATTTATGGGGGGAAGGTATCAGTCAAGAAGACGTGTAAAAATCAAATTTTTGGGCCTAACAGTTTTTGTGAAATCGAATGATAAGTGTGTTAAAGCAGTGGGAACACCATGTGTCTGCACAGGCGAGCAGTGCAGGACAAAATCGCGCACAGCGCGGAATGCGGGGAGCACGTGTCTGCAGCAGCGAAAGGGTTAATGAAGAGACAAAGCACTAGAAATTTCAAAAAAATTGCATTCAAACGAATATAATTAGTGAAGTAAGGCACTTCGATATTGTTTTTAAATAATGAAAATATTAAGCGCCGCATAAGGTTTGAGCTCTTAACTTTTCGGGTAGCAGCCCAACACCTTAACAGTTACGCTAACGCACCTCGGCCGACCACATAAGCCATGAGGACTGTAACACGTCACGCAAAATACTGACAAACACTGTTGGTATGACTATGAATTATTCACGCTTCGTCGAAGTACAATAGGAAATAAACAATTACCGCTGTTCTTTATTGCGAAAAAGCGGTTCGTGAGATTCATACAAACACCTTTCCTTGCTATCGCCTGAATTAGGAGACTTATTGCTTGTTTGGTTTCATTAATTAATAGAATATGAAGCAATTGGTATAAAGAATGTTTTTTCCAAACTTTCTATAAAAGAATGTCTGCTATCAAGACATTGCTTTTGTTCTATTACTTTATTTATGACTGAACGTTTCTAAAACTGAAGACACTCGTCCATGCTCTGCACTGCAGTTGAGATGTGGCAACGTCGTTCTCTGTTCATTGGCTGACTGTGTTTTGTGACGTCAGATGCGCAGAACGAACCTAAACTCGGCCACCAACATATATGACGCGCACTTTAGGTATAAGCGATCTCTGTGCTTTGAGGGACACAGAATTATATAATTTCTAACCCCCCCCCCCAAAGTTTGATGTTTGTTGATTATGTTCATTGTGTCAGGGAAAGCGAAGGACTTGGAAGAGCAGCTGAATGGAATTGATTGAGTTTTGAAGAAAAGTTATAAGGTGATCACAAATAAAACAAGGGTAAGGGTAATCGAATTAAATCAGCAGCTGCTGATAACATAGTTTAGCAAATGAGACCCCAAAAACAGTAGGTGAGTTTTGCTATTTGGCCAGCAAAATAATTAACGATGACCGAAGAAGGGAGGATGTGAAATGCGGAACGGCAATAACAAGAACGCATTTTATATAAACTAGAGCTTTGTAGACATCGAATAAATGCTCTTAAATGGAGTATGACCTTATATGGAAGTGAAACGTGGACGATAAACGTTGCAGGTAAAAAGAGACTAGTAGTTTTAGAAATGTGGCTTTATAGAAAAACGCTGAAGATTGCATGGCTATAGGGAGAGACTGATGAGAAGGCAGTGCATGGAACTAGGAAGAAAAGACCTTAATGTGCACAAATTGACTAAAAGAAGCATTAGGTCGACAGGACACATCGTAAAGCATCAAGGAATCGTCAGTTTACTGTGGGTGGATGTGTTGGAAGTAAAAAATTTTAGAAGGAGACCAAGACTTGAGTAAAGAGGTTTAAACAGTCGAAGGTTGCGCTAGTTATGCAGAAATGAAGAGGCCTGCGCAGGATCGGCTAGTGTAAAACTTGCATAAGACTAGTGTTCGAACTGACTATTGGGTGGACTAATTAGAAATGAGGAAATTCCCCGGGCAATCGTCGTGGAGAGAAACATCTAGAAAACATAAAGAAGTGGAAGTGAAATGGTAGTAGGATATATGTTCGGACACCAAGGAATAACTTCCATGGTGCTCAAGGAAGCCGCAGAGGTCAAAACCTGTACGTAAAAACAAAGCTTGGAATGTGTTCAACAAATAACTGAGAACGTTGGGCATGGATATTACATTGAGAGAGGGAAAAAAAGGCCGAAAATCGCCGCCGACTATAAGAGTCAGTCAAGAATCAACGTTTGGATACTCATCTGGAAAAATATTGCGAAAGGAAAATCTCTTCTCCTAACGCTGTGTTGCTGGTCACGTTCTGTTCTAGCTCATTAATTAATGAGAAGCTATGTGCGCCCTGCGTAACACACAGAAGCTGTTGTATAATCCGCATTTAGAGCTGGGACGTAACTGCAGTTAAGTACCTAACAGCTTTGACCGTAACCACACCGTATGACACTTTCATTTCGTGGGAGCTGGAGCTGTATTCTGCCACGTAACAATGAATACATGTTTCAGCACTGTCGGTTTCACCCATTCTTTGCTACCGTTTCCCTTTATGAAGTAACACGAAATGAGAACACATTAGCATGCGAGACGGTATACTATACTGCACGGTATAAATATGTTCCAAAAAGCCAAGCACAAAAATGCGATTCTTCAGAGGGTCATATATTGGGTTCTATTGATCATAGATATAATGGGTAAAGTGTTTTGGATAGACCTTGGCCTAGAGATCATCTGTATATCTATCGGAAGAACGGACATACTGCAGATACCCTACAGCACAGGGTGAAATTTTAATAATTATACTTTCCTCCAGACCTGGTAAACTGAGCAATTTAATATGAACAATGTTATTAATGAAACTACTGTTTGACGCCGTGCGATGTCTGTAAGAATCAAAGACGCTATAATCTTGCAGAGAGATATGAACAATACTATCATTTACGATTTATATATAATTTTTGTGGTTATGTGGAATGCTAATTATTCTGATTATTGTTCTTCTGACTATTGTTTTAATTAAGATTATCTTGGAACTACTACAAATCTATTTCTATATTGCATATCTCCAAAAGAAACAAAAGAGCTCACCTCAGCTGATTAATAGGGAATTCTCGAAATTAAGTATTCTTCTACAATTACATTCTCATTAATACGTAGAGATTTCCACACACCTACGTTGACGTGCGTTTGGAGAGACGCTGGATACGTGACGAACGAGACTGCAATCGCACGGCGATTCTTTACAGAATCAAGAACTCGCAATTAAACAGAGTTAACACCGCTTTACCAATATTTCATCATATTACGCAGACGACGAGTTTAGTGAACAGTAATTCACTCGGAAGCCAACAAAACAAACCAAAATCTCGTCCAAATAATATTCCAGAACAACATGAAAATATAAAACACCACAACAAATAAAATAATATAACAGTTCCTTTACACTGTATGTGGTCTAGCGTGGTCTTAAGGCTCTTATTAAAGCACCATTTCTTCATGGGCGGTTTCTGAGAAAATCCGAAAAACCATGATTTTTGGGTGCGAAAAGTATCAATTGTGAGCGTAGCCATTTTTATAGTTTCAGTTCCTGGTAGACCGTCGAATTCTTTGCCGTACGTTCTTAAGATAATTTTCTTGTTGAACATGGAAACATTTTTCCATGTTACTAATCCAGTAGTTAAAGTTACTGTACTTATTACTCAAACAGAAAACGTTACTCAGCGGAAAACGATTTTTAGCCAGTTTTGCACTGTGAGCCGCGATCATCTAAATAACTAACAATAAGAAAATGGCTCAAATGTAGCTCTAGATTCTTTAGACGTTCATCTAGAAACACTATTTTCCCGTTTTCGCCAGTTTGTATCCGTTATCAAGATACACCCAAGAAAACGTGATCTGTTGTAGGTTGTGGGTACCAGGGGTACCAATTACGGGTATGGCCACTTCTAAGATTTCTATTCATCGCAAATTGTCGAAATTTTAGAATACGTTTATGAGATGGTGTTCTCGGAGAACCTTGGTACTGTTTTCGGTATCATTATCTGTTACCGAGATTCAGAGGTTCAAAATTACCGTATACTTTTTTGTTTCTTTTCTTTTGAGCCATCAGTCTTCTGCCTGGTTTGATGAACCCCACCACAAATTCGTCTCCTGCTCTAACCTCTTCATCTCATAGTAGCTATTCCACCCTATACTCTCAATTATTTGATATTAGAGACTGCGATGGAAATTTATCTACACCTTCCGAATTATTAGGTTTTAATTCTTCCAAAGCTCTTTTAAATTTGATTCTAATACTGGATGCGCTGTCTACTCCCTATCGACGCCTACTTCGTCTTCTATCACGTCGTCAGACGAGTCCCCCCCCCCCCCTCGTAGAGGCCTTCAGTGTATTCTTTCGATCTATCCGCTCTGTTCTCTATATTAAACAGTGGAATTTCCGTTATTCTCTTAATGTTACCACTTTTGCTTTTAATTCCACCGAAGGCTGTCTTAAATTTTCTGTTTGCTAGGTTAGTTGTTCCGACAATCATTCCTTTCTCGATTTCTTCACATTTTTCATTCAGCAATTTCGCCTCAATTTCTCTGCACTTCCTAAGTGATTTGTATTCCTGTATTTCTGAATTTCCGTAAACATTTTTGTACTTCCTTCTTTCGTCGATCAACTGAAGTTTCTTTTCTGTTAACCGTGTTTCCTTCGCAATTAGTTTCCTTATACCTATGTTTTTATTTCCAACTTCAGTGAGTGCAGTTTTCAGAGATGTCGATTCCTCTTCAACTGAATCACTATCGCAATATCTATAGCCTCCGAGTGCTTTAAATGATCTCTTCATTCCCTAGTTCTTCTGTCTCCTACTTCTTTGCGCATTGATTCTTCCTGATTAGTCTCTTAAAGTTTAGCCTATTCTTCATCACTACTAAATTGTGCTGTGAATCTGTATCTGCTCGTGGGTACGTCTTACAATCTAATATCTGGTTTGGGAATCGTGGCCTGACCATGATGTAATCTAATTGGAATCTTCCCGTATATCCTGGCCTTTTTCAAGTACAACTCCTCCTCTTGCTATCCTTGAATAGAGTATTCGCTATTGGTAGCTGATATTTATTGCAGAACTCAATTGGTCTTTCTCCTCTCTCATTTCTACTACCAAGCCCATATTCTCTCGTAAGCCTTTCCTCTGCTCCGTGCCCTACAACCTCTTTTGACTCCACGAAGACTATTAGATTTTCGTCTCCTTGTACGTAATGAATTAGCCGTTCAGTATTCTCGTATACTTTCTCTATCTTTTCATATGTTGCTTGCGATGTTGGCATGTATACTTGAACTATTGTTGCCTGTGTTGCTTTGCTGTCGATTCTGATAAGAATAACCCTGTCACGAAACTTTTCTCTGCCCTACATTCCTGTTCATTACGAATCCTACTTCTGTTATACCATTTTCTACTGCTGTTGATGGTACCTTATAGTCGGATCATCAGAAATCTATATATGTTCTTTCCATTTCACTTCACTGACCTCCACTATGTCTAGTGAAACGTCCCCTTAGAAAAATTGTACAGGACTGAGCTTAAACTAACACACAATATTTTTAGCGCAACGCAATCTGACTTTCAAAAATCCCTACAAAAGAATGGCCCTGACTAACATTACCCTATACCTTTCACAAATCACTTACCTCACAAAAATCTTCGTTACTCGAACTACTGCAATACAGCGAGCGCCACTACTGCCAGCTAAATAAAAGATTCAAACTACTGAAGGCACTAACTACTGATAGGGACAGTTAGCAAATGAAAGATTTTAATAGAGAACAAACAATGTATTTACCTCAATAGTGTTCAAAAGTCATAATATATACAGCAGTTCATGACATCCATTTTTACAAATTTCAAAACTCCGCCATTTCTCTCCACACATCCACCACTGCTGGCGGCTCACCTCCAACTGCGCAACGCTACGCGCTGTTCACATCCAGCTGCCCAACACTACAATGGCAGACAACAATGCAAACTAGCCACAGACTGCACACAGCACAGCCAGTGATTTTCATACAGAGCGCTATGTGGCGTTACCAATAAAAAAACCTATACAGTCTACTTACACTAGATAGAGCCTATGCATTTCCCTTTCCAGATTTCCCAGCTTCTGTACCACTTTCTGACTTCCACGCTCCGACTAGTAGAACGTTACCTTTTTTTTCGATGGTTATTCAATCTTTTCCTCACAAGCATGTAAAACATGCACGCAGTATCCGGTCTGAGGTGTAAATGTAGTTACAACTGAGATAGTGAACACATGCAAAGGGTTGTGATGTCAGCAAACTATGTTTCTAGGCGGAATTGTTTCACCAATGACGCGCTGTCTTTGTATAATGGGACTTGAAGCGTATACAAATATGCGTAAAGTGGTACTGCAGTCACAAAAAACTGCAGTGACTGAAAACAACTTAAAGTGATTGCCAAAAATTATGTAAAACTGGAAAGATTGCAGACCAGTAAAATATTTCTAATAACATTATTACTATTTCATGATACAAATCATAAGCCGGGCATTTTTGAAGAATTGCGAACGATGCGCAGCGTATGCAGAAAATATGAAAAGTAAACGATTTTGTGTTAACCTTGTAATATGCACACTTATTTGTTGTTCATATGTAGCGAAGTACATAAATGTGTCGAAGTACGTAAATAAGCTGTCACAACGTTACTGACTTATTTACAGAATTTTATACAATCAGCGGAAAAATGCTCCTCTCGGAGCACAAAAAAGAACATTATGTTTCCTCTTTAAAAGACTCCGAAAGAAAAGCGGAGACAAAAATTTTGGCATGCAAACATTTGCTCACATTTCTGTACTGAAAGAGTGTAGCAGAGCGTCTGTGATGGTGGAAGTGAGAGGAGACAGTGCCAATGGGATGAAAGAGGGAGGAGACATGTGGAGAGACAAAAGGTTGCAGTGAAAGGGAAAGAGAGATGGACGGATATAGAATCAGTGGGAGCAAAAGAGGGAGGAGACAATGGAAATGAAAAAGCAGATGACTGGAGACCATACATAGGTTTGTGGGGGATGCCGACTCTCCCAGACCGGCGAACTTTAACGCGTACGTGTAGGGGTGGACACTTTTTGGGCCGTAATTTTAAACATGTTGGTTTAGGTGAAAATTAAGTTGAACCCCCGAGAATTTTTGGGCTACCGACGTACGGTGGAGACAGTGGCATGGAAAACAAAGACTAAAAGGAGACAGTATAATTGGGAGAGAAGAGAGACACACAGGGTATATAGACAGTGCTGAGTGTGAAGGTTTAACTAAGAAGAGAGACTGGATAAAAGGGTGTAGAAAGTTCTGTCTTAAAAGAGTGTGAATATGTTCGCTTGGCAAAATTTTGGGTGTGGGAGGTGGAATGAGAACTGAGGCTGTTGGTTCCCCACTTTTCTGTCAGAGTCCTTTAAAGAGGAATGTATTTTCCTTTTTTGTCCACCGACAGCAGCATTTTTCCGCTGGTCTATACGTTTTTCTCTGCAGTGGTTTCCAAAACCACGCCACCTTATGAGGTGTTCGATATCATTGTGCTGGTTTCCCTAACGCATTCTGTCGTATGATGTATTTCTTCAGTGTATTACTTCATAATGACGAAGCTTGATTTAAAGTCAGCGTCCACATTGACTTGAAATATTTAATGCCGGAACTTAGTATGGTTTGCATTTAGTGATAAGCAATAAGTAATAAATAATCTGATTTCCGAATGTGTTACGCTGCGGTGTCCGTTGTTTTTATTTGTACAGTTTTTCCTACGATTAAAGCATTTTTCAAAATATTATCAAAAGATACTGAATTTAGTGGTTATTGCAGTTCGTTTTGTTTCGTTTTGTCCCGAACGTTTTGCTAAAAACTGCTGAATCATGATGCGACACTCAGGGTGTCTGGGCTACAGCGATCTTACGAAAAAGCTACGAACATCATATACGTTGGTAAAAATTCCATTTGTATTTTTATATGTGTTTATCAGTTTAGTGTCTTTGTGGGAATGGATATGTGAACCCTTAGTTCACGAAGTTTCCGAATCAGGTCCATGAACATGTGTGTGTTCGATTAAAGTGAGTCTTCAGTTATTGCTTTCTTTGAATATACGTCTATGAATCTTTGACTGCAAACCACTGATTTTGCAGATTCTCAGCGAGATAATGTGTACTGATGCAGCTGTCGCAGAACAGGATCGCGGATGAATCCGTTGCACATATGTTCGTTTAAAATTAATCAACCAAAATCTCATTTACAGGACTTTCTTTTCATCAGACCGTTATATGGAAAAGGTGTTTCTGTTGGTCAGAAATGAACTTAATTCGTTTTCAGGCTTGTATAAAAATAGACCACGCTAATAGATTCTAGTTCAGGTTAGTTTGTTGTATTCTAATACCCCGACTTCGTAAGTTTAGTTTGGGTTCCGCTTCTAAGTCGTTGTTTGTACTTACTTAGAACGAGAAGATTTTAGTCATAGTATATTGATTTTAGTGAATCAGAATTCAAGATTAACTGCACTGTGGGGCGGTGAGCAATAATCTAATGGTCGGTACTTCGTTATGAAAAAACACTTAAATTGACTGTGCGTGCTTTACACCTACCATCGCCGTTTATAAGATCCACAGAACTTTTTCTGCGGTCAGTCAAGAAAGCGATGGAGAACATACTCACCATAATTTCCAGTCTGCAGCTCCACATTACTCTTTGTGCTCACTGAAAGAAAATGTTCCTATTTGCTATTTACTCAGTGAGATCAGGAACTATAACTATATTTAAAAGTTGTGAGTTGTAACTGACAGATATATTCTGTAACAGTTTACACACACAAAATATTATAACATCCCTAATAGTAATAATAATATTCCTATCGCAAACAGATCAACAGTTCAGAGACGACCCCACTGAAATTCCTATAAAATGGTCTTTCGCTCTGACTTCTAATCACCAAATGTTAACTGCTCGCCTTAAATGTGGAAAATAAACTCTCCACTTGCCACGCGGTTTTGCCTACATTATGGACGGCACACAAAATTACTTCCGTAAAATCTAAACGATCCAGGACGCTGAACAGTTCTCGCAAATTCACTTCGTACTTTTACCGAAAACGAATTCAAGTCTGCCCAGCCCTGACGTCATCCGAAGCACAATGCACACAGGAGTTTGACTGACGCGAACGGACTGATGTCTCAGTGCTAATTGAATCTTCTTCTTAAATGTATCTCTAGCTGTATGTATATAGGTGCGCAGTGGACTGCCAAACAGGACATCTGCTTACAACCACCACAGGAACATCTAAATGGCTCCCTTCTCGGACAAGTATCAACTAATGGCACTGTACTTTAACAATTTACGATCTTAATTTTTCAATAGGGTTCGAAACCCGCCACCTCTTAAATTTTGATTAATAATCAGCATTTTCGACCGAAGACTTTACGCCATAAGAATTCACCCTCATTCTGACAACGGCCTTGTCAAAGAGGGCGGAGGAGCGGACAGAGGATCAAAGAAAAGAATTCTATTGCCTGTGCCCCTAAAGATGCAAGAATCAGCAATGATCAAGGCATGAGGATGCAGAAGACAATGGAAACCACTGCATTAGAGACACCTAATGTGTATCCACAGGACATGTGGCCCGTAGCTGAAAAATGTCATCATAATTTCTCCACTGGCAAAAGATTTCAGAATAGTCCCCCATTCGAATCTCCGGAAAGGGTCTGCCAGGGGGAGGAGATCATGAGAAAAAGATTCAGTATCCAAAAAAAAGATAACTTTCTTCGGGGCATGGAACGTCAGAAGCTTGACGTGCTAGGGAAGCTAGAAAATCTGAAAAGCGAAATGCAAATGCTCAAGCTAGATATAGTGAAGTGAAATTGAAAGAAGACAGGGATTTCTGGTCAGGTGAGTATAGAGTAATATCAACAGCATAAGAAAATTGTATAACAGAAGTAGGATTTATTACGAACAGGAAAGCAGGGCAGAGAGTGTGTTACTGTGAACAGTTCAGTGCTGAGGTTGCTCATATCAGAATCGACGGAAACCAATACTGGACAACGATGGTTCAGGTATACATGCTGACGTCGCAAGCTGAAGATAAAGAGATAAAGTATATGCTGATATTGAAAGTGTAATACAATACGCAAAGGGAGATAAAAATGTAATAGTAATGGGGGACTGAACTGCAGATGCAGGGGAAGAAGTGGAAAAAATGATTCCGAAACAATATGGGCTTGCGACAAGGAATGAGAGAGGACGAAGACTAATTGAATTCTGCAATAAATTTCAGCTAGTAATAGAGAATACTCTGTTCAGAAATCACAAGAGGAGGAGGTGTACTTGGAAAAAACCGGGTGATACGGGAAGATTTTAATTAGATTACAACATCGTCAGACGGAGATTCCGAAATCAGATACTGGATTTTAAGGCTTTCCCAGGAGCAGATATAGACCCAGATCATAATGTAGAAGTGATGAAGAGGAGACTGAAGTTTACTTCTGGTCAGGAAGAATCAATACGCAAAGAAGTACTAATGAATGCCGAGATCGCTGAAGTTCTCGCAGGCGATAGATACAGCAATAAGGAATAGCTCAGTAGTCAGTACAGTTTAAGTGGATTGGAGATCTCTAAAAAGGTCATTCAAGGAAGTTGGAAAGAAAAACATGAGTACAAAGAAGGTAACTGCGAAGAAACCATGGGTAAGAGAAGAAATACATCGGTTGATCGACGAAAAAAGGAAGTACAAAAACGTTCGGCGATATTCAGGGTTACAGAAACACAAGTCGCTGAGGGTTGAAGCAAATAGGAAGTGCAAGCAAGCTAAGACGAAATGGCTGCATGAATAATGTGAAGAAATCGAAAAAGAAATGATTGTCGGAAGGAGTGACTTAGCATATAGGAAAGACAGAACAGTCGTCCATGAAATTAAAATCAAGGGTGGTAACATTAAGAGTGCAACGGGGATTCCACTGTTAAATGCAAAGAAGAGAGTGGATAGGTGGAAAGAGTACATTGAAGGCCTCTATGAGGGAGAAGATTTGTCTGACGTGATGGAAGAAGAAACAGGAGTCGATTTAAAAGAGATGGAAGATCCAGTGTTAGAATCAGAATTTAAGAGAGCTTTGGAGGACTTAAGATTAACTAAGACAGAAGATTACGCGTGGTCCTAAGTGATCCATCCGCGAAGAAGAAGAAGACAGAAGAGATAAATAACATTCCATCAGAATTTCTAACGTCATTGGGGAAAGTGGCTACAAACCGACTATTCATGTTGGTGCGTAGAGTGTGTGAGCCTGGCGACACACCATTCGAGTTTCGAAAAACTATCCTCTAAACAATACCGAAGACTGCGAGAGCTGACAAGTGCGAGAATTACCGCACAATCAGCTTAGCAGCTCATACAACCAAGTTGCTGACAAGAATAATATACAGAAGAATAGAAAACAAAATTAAGAATGTGTCATATGACGATCAGTTTGGCTTCAGAAAAGGTAAAAGAACCAGTGTGGCAGTTCTGACGTTGCGGTTGAAAGTGGAAGCAAGACTAAAGAAAAATCAAGACTCGCTCATAGGATGTGTCGACCTGGAAAAACTGTTCGCCAATGCCAAATGCTGCAAGTTGTTCGATATTCTGAGAAAAATAGGGGTAAGCTATAGGTAAAAACGGATGATATTCAATATGTACAAGTACCAAGAGGGAACAATAAGAGTAATAAGAGTTGAAGACCAAGAAAAAAGTGCTCTGATTTAAAAGGGTCCAAGACAGGGACGTAGTCTTTCGCCCTTACTATTCAATCTGTACAGCGAAGAAGCAGCGATGGAAATAAAAGAAAGAATCAGGATTGGAATCAAAAATCAAGGTGAAAGGATATCAGTGATAAGATTCGCTGATGACATTGCTATCCTCAGCGAAAGTGAAAAAGAATAACATGAGCTGCTCAATGGAATGAACATTCTAATGAGTACAGAATATGGACTGAGAGTAAATCGAAGGAAGACGAAAGTAACGAGAAGTTGTAGAATTGAGAACCATGAGAAACTTAACACCAGGATTGATGATCACGAAGTAGATAAAGTTAAGGAATGCTGCAGCCTAGGCAGCAAAATAACCAATGACGGACGGAGCAAGGAGGATATCAAAAGCAGACTACCACTGGCGAAAAGGCGTTCCTGGCCAAGAGACGTACACTAGTATCAAACGGGCCTTAATTTGAGGAGGGAATTTCTGAGAATGTACGCTTGGAGCACAACATAGTATGGTAATAAAACATGGATTGTGTGAAACAACGAACAGAAGAGAATCGAAGCATTTGATATGTGGTGCTATAGATGAATGTTGAAAAATTTACGTAGACTGATAAGGTAAGGATGAGGAGGATCTGCACAGAATCAGAGAGGAAAGGAATATGTGGAAATCACTGACAAGGAAAAGGGACAGGATGATAAGACATCTCTTAGGACATCAGGCATCAACTTCCATGGTACTAGAGGGAGCTGTAGAGGCCAAAAGATGTAGAGGAAGACAGAGACTGGAATACATCCAGCAAATAACTGAGAACGTAGGTTGCATGTGCTACACTGAGATGAAGAGACTGGCACAGGGAAAGACTATTGATTGAAAGAAAAGTTTGCTTTAATGGTGAAAAAGTTTTAACTCGACTGCATTTAAACTTTGTCAGATAGAATATTTACAATGGAGCAGACAGTAGAACATGACCTCTGAACTGCCTCTTTAAATACCTTGTAATCATTGTTATTTACAATACAGTTTTGAAACCTGGTACAGCTGTGTTATAGCATGAATGTAATCGAGTGCTAAAATTGGAACTACCTGTTCCGAATACAAATGATACTTAATCTACCATGAATAAGGACATTTTCGTTCCAAATTTGGTTTTTAGTTATCGAATATAACTTGAAAACTAATACAGGTAGCTTATTGGTGTCACATATTTAATGCTTTTGCATGAAATTGAGGCTGCATACGAATTTAAAATTTTCTGAGTCTTTTATTTAACGACTTCAGTTTTTCGCAAAAACGCCGATTTCGACCAAAGTATTGTTGTGATCAAGGAGAGACTTGTAACATTTAATCCTGACACACATTTGCACATCCTGAACACTTTTTAGTTTTGTAGTTTTGTTATTCAGCGCCACTTACTTTTTTCTTAAGATCGCATATTTTGCTTAACATGTTCATTTGATCATTCTAGAATTCACAATGTTAACATTAATATTCACAAGCATACACTGAAGAATTTTGGAAAACATATTTTAATTCTTAATTTCACTTTTAAATTATGGAGCAATACTTTGTATGTTAAACACTGGCGTGTTATGACGCCCTGGCGCTGATAGTGAAGTGGGGTAATCCCCGGCAGACTCGCTCGCCTGTGTATCTCGTACAATAATACAGCGCTTGTTTAGCCTCCGCATTCATTTGCACTACACATACCAGGGATCTCAGGTTTAAGTGTACGTATGTATCTTGCTCACGACCATCCAGTTATTAGTAAAAGAAATAAAAATGAAAGCACTTTCAACCACTAAAATTTCCCTACAAGGACAGTTAATGGCATGAATGAAGACTTTGGCACTGTTGGCTGTTGGCTGCTAATTTGCATTGCCACTCATCCTTTGCGAAAATGGACTTTGAACCATAGGTGTAGCTTTTCAGGTAAGTGCGGCTGCTGCAAGCGGATGCAGAGCGTAATATAATGTCCGTTTTGTAAGACTGATGAGGCGTGATAAGAGAAAGAACGGACAGAAGTAATCAACAACTCTTGAAGAGCGCGTGGGTAACAACCGAGCTTCTGACATACGGATCACAATCAACTGGATCATACATCATTACTCCAGGCTGGAAAACGGCTCAAGGAGCATAAATGGATTTGAGACTAGAAACTCACATCTTCAGATCTGTATCCTTAGTCCTCAGATATTTTTCAGTCATTGCTTTAATTATTAGTGTACTTGAAAGAGTGCAGTTCTGCTCCGTTTCGTGTACAATTTAAAGTTTAAACAGTATGGCATCCCAAGAATCGAGTAAATCAGTTCAAAGGCGGGCGAAAGACAAGGGCAAAGCACATCCAGTGGACAGTAGCTGGTTACGGACTGCGGTGATTTAACAGACTTTCGGGCTGACTACATATCAATCGTAATGAACTGTTAGTGGCCTTAAACTGTAGGCTACTATCTCTTCTCTCCTTGCCGCACAAATAGTGGCAGTAAAAATTTCTTCCGTTATTAGTTTCTGAAAAAGATACCGCCATAAACGAAGACTTGCACGGCCATTGTCACAACTGCCGATTTCCACCAACCACAACCGTAATGCAAACATCAATCGAAACGTCGAGTTTCCACCTATTAAAAGAAATGATAGAAACACCAATAAAGCACTTCTAACATCCCACCCCTCCATCCTTATCAGCCTATCAAAATTAGATAACAGCCACGTCTTCAGGTATAAGAAACAAAGTTTTCTCATTCAGCAGTAAACAAAAACACATTGAAGAAGGTCACTTGCAACAGTGGCTGAAACGTCGGTAGTTTTACATAGTGACAATTCGGTCGCAAACCCAGCAAAATTTTGCTGACTGCGATAGCACTAGTCCAATAGCGATCGCACCAACTAGAGCGCCTGCGGAGAGTATTTTTTGATTATTACCACTGCAGTTTCATTTCGAACAAAAAATTTCATCTGCATGTACTTTATTTGAAATACTTACCGCTACTTGTTAAACCATCTGTAAATGTATGTAAATAAATGACATAAATCATTCCGAATCCACGATCATAACACCACAAATTAATACAGTTTCCCGTCTTGATACTTATTTTATTTGATATGACAAGCGAGTGTATGCGTTTAAGAATATGTTATGGTAAGAATCTGTCGGATAAAAAAGAAACAAATGATATTCCGTTGTATAAAGAGCACACAATTTTACACAGATATAAATAAAATAAACATTCTGCATAAAAAGACACCGGTACACATTATATCTTCAACCAGCTGTGGTCATACTAAAGTGCTTCCAAGGTCACAATAGTCCGAAGCACATTTTTATTACTTTTAGAGATTTTTATTAACATGTTAAGGCTGTCTGCCATTTTATGTTCGAAGAGTGTTGCACCGGCGGCATGTAACAGCCACAATTGAATCATTTAATATCTATATCTACATCTACATCTGTACTCTGCAAACTGTCGTGAAGTGCATGGCAGAGGGGACGCCCCACTGTGCCAGTTAGTAGGGTTTCTTTCCATTCCATTCAGGTATGGAGTACGCGATGAATGATTGTTTAAACGCATCTGTGCGTGCTGTAATTAATCTGATTCTGTCCTCTGAATTCCTATGGGAGTAATACAATGGGGGTTGTAGTAATTTCCTAGTAATTATTTATAGCCAGTTCTTGAAACTTTGTAAGTAGTCTTCTCGGGCGGTTCACGTCTATCTTAAAGAGTCAGTTTCTTCAGAATCTCTGAGACACTTTCCCACGTGTCAAACAAGCCTGTGACTATTCATACCGTCCCTCCCTGTATACATTCAACGTCCTCTGTTTTATTTTATATGGGTCACACACTCACTTGAGCAGTATTCTAGAACGGGTCGTACGAATGATTTGTAAGCAACCTCCTTTCTAGTCAGACTGCATTTCCCTGCTGTTCTACCTACAAATCTAAGTCTGCCTCCTGCTTTATCTACAGCTGAGCATAAATGATGAATGCGTTTGATATCCCTGAAAAATATAAGACCCAGACATTTTTGTGATTTGGTCGGCTCCAACAGCGACTTATTGATTTGAACCACTTCGAAATGTTATCAAGAATTAACTGAATATTTATGCTGCCTCTTTCAAACGTTAATTCACTATAGAGGACTTCATCATCTGCAAAAAGTCTGAGGCTACTATTTATGTTGCCCATAAGGTCATTAACATACAATATGAGCAGCAAGGGATCTAAAAAACTTATCTGGGGTACACCCGAAGTTATATCTAGATCTCGTGATGACTGTCCATCCAAGGTGCTGCATCTTCCATACCCAAAAATCCTCAGTCCAGAGGAAAATTTCGCTTGATACACCACGTGATAGTACTTTTTATAATAAGCGTTCATCTGGTGGTGAGTCACGTGCTTTCCGGAAACCAAGAAATAGTGCAGCTACTTGACTGACTTAATCCAGTGCTTTCAGTACGTCATGTGAGGAATGTGTAAGTTGTGTTTCCCATGATAGACGTTTTCGGAATCCGTACTGGTTGACATGGAGGAGGTAATTTTGTTCCGGATATATCATTATGTTTGAGTTCAGGATATATTCTAATATTCTGCAACAAACAGGTATCAAGAATATTGGACGGTAGTTTTGTGGATCACTTGTACTATCCTTTTTGTAAAGGGGTGTGACCTGTGTTTTCTTGTGGTTTCTTTTTTGCTCGAGTCTTCCAAGACGGAATATAGTTAAAAGTTGGGTTAACTCAGCTTCAAATTCAGTATAGAATCAGATGTTTCCCTAAACAACTACCACTGGCCCGTGATATGTTTGTACACTGAAATATGGGGATATGTGTACCGACATCCTATTACTCTGGTATGTGTCGTTTTATTTAATGTACGTATGTGTGTAAAACTCTGCATACGTCTCATTTCTTTCTTTCTTTTTTGATAGATTCTGTTGATAGGCTGAGCTGAAATAAGTTCTTTCATGTGTCAAATAAAAAAGCAATCAAGATGGAAAACAATATTAATTAAACAGTTAAAGTATCCTAGAAAGAATATTATGTTGTATATCGGTTACAGTCTGTATGAGGAAACGAAACGTGAGACGATCTCAGGTAGTAGATACAGACCTAATGCATTATGCTATGGCTGTAGATGTTCGGTCGCCATTA
The DNA here is from genome assembly GCF_023864275.1 of Schistocerca cancellata. NCBI lineage: Eukaryota > Metazoa > Arthropoda > Insecta > Orthoptera > Acrididae > Schistocerca > Schistocerca cancellata. Next base: position 958,248,499 of record NC_064627.1, read on the forward strand.
AAATTCAGAATACCTACATTTACCGGGATCACCCTTCGCAGTGGGTACTTTCTCCCCTCTCATGTATAAAGCCCTACATCGGCGGCGGTTCGTTATGAGACCTAAGCGCTGAGCAAACGGACATAAAGTCCCGCGTAATGCTGCGCCGTGCCCGGCTTTGAGCCAAATGCCCCTCTGGTTTATACTCACATGTGACGTCCCGGCGTGACATGGAACTTGCATCACGGCCTCCGCCGTTAAAATGAAATGGCGAATGTTGACGGCCTGCCATTCCGAGGCATACCTGGTAGGCCCTTATCGTTCGTCGCTCAGAAACGGGCGAGCTGCAGTGCTGGAGGCGCTGTCCTCCGGGTACGTGAAGCCTCTCTCCTCCTTCCCACTTTTATTCGGCAATATTTTATGAAAGCGACTACATAAATAAAAGATGCATATTCAACGTTGTTTTATTACAGATCCTCCGCTTCACTACACGACCGCATTCTTCACCTTTTACTGCCATCCGCCAATATTTTACGACACAGTCTGAAGTAATGAACGTAATACATGCGATTCTTCATGATCAGAGTCGGTTAACTACTACGGTATAAAAGCGATGTTTAACAAAAGACAGACGAAAGTACTAGCATTACATTGGAACACCGTGTCAGAGCAATTTTGGAGGGTCACTGGTTTTATATTTGGACTACGTCCGTACTCTACAATAAATTCCATTAACACCTATCGACTCACCGGCTGTAGAGAGGTTTACTTCATTCATAGAGAGTGGACAAAAATATGGAAACACCAAAAACACGACACATTATCATGCCTAATACGGTGTAAGAAAACCGTTGGCATAGAAATTGCACTGAAGCGCTAAAGAAACTGGTATAAGCATGGGTATTCAAATACAGAGATATTTAAGCAGGCAAAATACGGCCTTGCGGTCGGCAACGCCTGTATAAGACAACAAGGGTCTGGTGAAATTGTTACATCGGTTACTGCTGCTGCAATGTCAAGGTCAAGATTTAAGTGAGTTTGAACGTGGTTTATAGTCGGTGCACGAGCGATGGGACCCAGCATCTCCAAGGTAGTGATGAAGTGGGGATTCTGACGTACGACCATTTCAAGAGTGTACCGTGAATATCAGGAATCAGGTAAAATATCAAACCTCCGACATCGCCGCGGTCGGGAAGAGATCCTGCAAGAACGGGACCAACGACGCCTGAAGACAATCGTTCAACGTTACAGAGGTGCAGCACTTCCGCAAATTGCTGCAGATTTCAGTGCTGGCCCATCAACAAATGTCAGCGTGCGAGCAATTCAACGAAACATAATCGATATGGGCTTTTGGAGCCGAAGGTCAAATCGTGTACCCTTGATGACTTTTTAGAAAAGTAGTCTTCATTTTTACATAAATAACTCACTAACTAAATATGCATTAATGTTCCAAGATTCATAATAACAAATTATAAGTGAATAATTACTTGAATTATGTTATGTGGTATTCATTGATAAATTTCAGTGCCATTCTGGAAGTAAAAAAGTAAAATATTAAGAAAAAAATTAAGAAAATATTACATGAATGAAAATACTTTGTAAGTCTACTTTGTACCAGAACTACGTAAACACAAAAGCAAATATATAAATTAACTGGTCACAAAAGTATATAAAGGATTACAAATGTGAAATGTCCATAAGTACAGTATATACAATTAATTCAAAAGATGACCGTTTTCGCTTGGCTTGACGTTTATACACGTACTCTGGAACATCCCTTATGACAGTCCAGCAGTAATCTGCTAAAATAGTACGGCTCCACATTCCGGCAAACCACTTCTAAAATGTGACAATATCTTGATGAAATCGCTCCCCATGTTCAACACTTACTGTACCACAATCTTTGGGGAAAAAGTCAATACGACTATTTGAGAAATGCATTTTCAATGACATGTTGCAAACAAGTTTTCCATAAGATGACAACATGTCAGCTACAATCTCCTTATAATTTATTGCTCGTTTGTTCCATAAGAACTGTAAACAGACTGTCTTAAAACATTCCCATGCATGCTTCTCTTCATATTGTGTGATTGCATCAGAAGTATGGTCTCCAAAAAGCTCTCGAATCTGTGGTCCTACAAAGACGCCCACCTTTACTTTGGCATCATTTAAGTAAGAGAATTTTGGCCTTAAGCACTTAAATGCGTCACCATCTTTGTTCATTCCTTTAACAAAGTTTACGTGAGACCTAACTTGATGTGCAAGGGTGGGAGCAGAATCTTCTTAGTGTCTACTAGAGGTTCACTCTTAATGTTCTTTATACCTGGTTGAAGAGATTTTCTGGTGGGCCATTCATGTTTACTGTAATGAGATGCACGAGGTCTGCTATCCCATTCACAGAGAAAACAGCAATATTTAAATATTTAGTATAACCTAACTGCATACCTAATAGCAGTGTAACCACTTTCAAGTCACCACAAATCTGCCATTCAGAGTCATTATACTTGATGGCTTCTAGTAAAATTTTCATGTTTTGGTATGACTCTTTCATATGCACACTATGCCCAACTGCAACAGAAGGAAGCTCAACACAAATATGTAAAAGCACTGAATTTAAGTTCAACTTTGACGAATCAATGAAGAGTCCCCACTCACCAGGGTTGTAATTAATTCGGAGAGCCTTCATTAGACCATTTACGTCTACACATGCCACAAGACTATCTTGCCTGTTAAAAAAAGGAGTGAATTGTTTCTCTCCTCTGCGGTAGAATGAAACATTTACACTGCTTTCCAGAAAATTGCGCTGCTGCGATCTTCATGCTAAAATCTCAGCTTTAGCTTTAGAGAGCTCCAAATCTCTAATGAGATCACTCAACTCATTTTGAGACACTTTTTGTGGATCATCAATTGATGATATATTTGGAAGAAACTCTGGATCTTGTGATATACTTGGTTCAGGACATTCAGAATCCCCATCAGAAGTCATCTCGTACTCTGTCGGTGGTTCTGGTACTGACAATCCTTCCCCATGTAGCACGGAGGTATGGCAGAAGGAATGTTAGGATAGATCACTGTCCACTTCTTATTCTTAGATTTCCGTTCTTGATAGGAGGAACCATACAAAAGTAGCAATCACTGACATGGTTATTTGGCTCACGCCAGATCATGGGCACTGCAAAGGGCACTGAACGTCCTTTCCCATGCATCTAATTCCTGATGTTGCTGGCACAAGTGTTTCTGATCGTATGTGGAGCCCAGGGTTTATCCTGATCACCTATTTTGCACACAGAATAACAACTGTAACCTTTTTTAATCAACGCAGTTATTTACTGTTTTTGTGAAGCAAATGTAACTTTTCCACACACATAGCAAAATGTGTCAGCAGTGTTAACACAAACTCGTGGCATTTTTGTTCACTTCAGTAGCAGTAGCAGTCCCTCCGCCACACACCGTTGGGTGTCTTGCGGAGTATAAATGTAGATGTAGAACTTGAGAAACTGGTAGTTAATCAGGAAACAAATGTGCAAAAATTATTACATGCATTATTTAGGTCACTGAAGTTGAAGAGGAGGGAGACAAAAAGATCACAAAAATTGGTATCAAAATCTTTATAGCCAATTGTTACTAGTGATTATGACTTTGAAAACCATTATAATATTTGATTTTAAACTTAACATACAAGTCCGTATATAATAATCTCACCCTAATAAAACAGTGTAAAACGAAAACTAGAGCTAATTTGGAATTGTCTTTGTGACATTCGCAACCAGCACGTTAGAATTGATAGGAATTGACTATTTTCATTCGATTTACATTTTCATTGTTGCAGAGTTTTATCTGTATCCGATATGGGAGTCACTGACTCTATCAAGTGCATGTGAGTGTCATCCACTTAATCACCATTTAAAATACTACTTTCAAATGATGATGATTAAGCAGACGACACGCATATGTACTAGACAATCAACGACTCCCAGATCGAATATGGGTAATATGTGTACACTACCTTCTGAAGAGGACAATTTTAAAACTGTGATTCTTGAGTTTCTCCCGGCGTGTTTGATAATCAAAATATCCACGGGTGATCAAGAGTAAATCGAGCAAACGTATAGTTGTGACGACCACGGCGGACAGAGCCATCACACCGACGTCATCTCAGAAGCCGTCGCAATCTGTTCCACCGCACGACCGTGGCGCGGGGCGCGGACAGCCGAGGGAGCGCGCCGCGGGTGGAGGGTATTTCAATCGGCCGCCGCCGCGACCGAACCCAGTTCCCTCTGAGCAGCCATAGCGTACGGATCTCCGTGCCGGCACGTTCACAGGAGCTCAGTCCGTCAGTTCACCTGATGACGGCGACATGTATGATCGCTGACTGGCAGTACACCCGTGGATATTTTGAATTTTAAAACTGTCTAAAGCACGACAAAAGTTTAATAAACCTCTATTTTGCAGCTCGTTGGCTGTTATTTCCAGTCCATTGAAGCTCTTGCGTGCATACCTGCTGAAGCGCAACCACGTCTAAAATCTTTAAAACAATAATTTTTTGTACAAACCTTTTTTTTATTTCTCAAAGTATTTATCTTTAAATTCAATGTACTTTTACATGTGTCGGAACCACATCTGATTTCTTTTTCACCCTGATATAGTTACGTCACAAACATTGGTTTGGAAGGAGTGTAAAAAAATTTGATAATAGATGATCGACGCACTTTTTGTTTGACACAAATTAACAAAAATAAATCGTTAGACGCTTAAGTACTTAATTCGTGCCAAGTTCGTTCATGCTGCATGTGCAATAGCAACTGTGAAAAGTTTAGTACTGCAATATTGCACTGGAGGAACCTTTAAGATAATTGAATTTTGGGGTCAAAAACTTTTAGTTACTTTGCTCTCAGGTTTTGTTTGTGGTGCATGAGGGAGGTAACTTATGATCCACCGTTATTCTTCTTTCTGTACTCTTTGGGGCGTGCATTTCACGAAGAAGTTGACGGGTATTTTTCACTGAATCTTCTCCTACTCAACCTTACTCCATCTGCTGACATTCTGCATTGGGAAAAATTCTTTGTCGAGAACATTGCTGCTTAAACGGCACCCCAACCATCACGCCGGGTTATCGGGCCGTATGGCGGGTGACATTCAAGTTGGTATCCTACCAGTGTCCAGGTGTCTCCTGACAATCTTCACTGGTTATCGGGGCTCAGTGCGAAGCGGAACTCACCACTGACGACCACTCTACTCCAGTCAATGAGTTTCCAGGTCGAAGACGTGGCTGGAGACAGCAGTGAGATACCAACCTTGCTCTCGCCCACCATGCGGCCCGGCAAGCAGGACTAATGATGAGGGTGCCATTTGTTTTCATAGCGGGTCCCCTTTCGTTGTCGTCCGCCGCACACTTACGGCACAGCAATACGTTCAAGATATACTTCGAGCCATTTTGTTTCCCTTTAGGGCAACCCATCCAGAGCTTACATTTCAGGAAGAAAATTCCCACACGTATACGGTGGAAGTTTTTACTGATTGTCTCCGTGCTTGTCAAACGCACTTTTGCCAGTGAGGTAGCCGCATTTGTTCTCAGTTGAGAACGTTTGGAGCATTATGAAGTGGGCCCTTCAATCAACTCAATGCCAAGCGAAGTAACTTGCTGCTTAATGGCAGCGGCGGAGCAACGTCTTGCTGACATGCTCAATTTGTGAAGACCTTACTATTGAATAAAATATCCTATTTTTCTAAAATTTTAATAGTTTGTTTGCCAGTACATGTACATCACATCCCCATCTTCTTTTTCAATTCGAATAAATCATTCGTGGTGCGTCATTTTTTTCTTACAGTGTACATTTAATGCAAAAATGATATTTACACTTATCAGACGGATTAAAAAAGACAGCAGATGATGAATGTAAAAAATGACCAGTCTATTGCTTGACCAGTAATAAATGTGGGATTTTAATTGAAAAGGATTACTCAGTGTGAAGTAATTTTTTAATTTGTTAATATGGATTATTGTTAAAATTTATATATAATGGTTAATATGCGTTTAATTAACCTCAAGTGTGCTGAAGAAAATACCTGCTGTTGGGGAGGCAAATGTAAAGCAACATTTTTCGTGTGTATTTTTTATGCCAATTTCATTGGGATGATGTGTTTTGTCCGCTCAAAATGCAGTGATTTCTTTTATGCATCCTAATGAAATGTAATTTAAGTACAATATTGTAAAATAATTAGGAAGAAAATGAGTAAGGGTTAATATGAGTTTTATTTCGTTTTCCTGTTGCGAACAGTGGAGAAAAATGGTTCAAATGGCTCTGAGCACTACGGGAATTAACCTCTGAGGTCATCAGTCCCCTAGAACTAAGAAATACTTAAACCTAACTAAACTAAGGACATCACACACATCCATGACCGAGGCAGGATTCGAACCTGCAACCGTAGAGGTCGCGCGGTTCCAGACTGTAGCGCCTAGAACCGATCGCCCACCTCGGAACAGTGGAGAAGGAGAGGGACAGAGAGAGAGAGAGAGAGAGAGAGAGAGAGAGAGAGAGAGAGAGAAACACTATGTGTAAGACTAGAGTATCGCTGTCTGTTGCAAACTATGGGAAATGATTAAGTAGCTCGTGAAAGAAAAATGGGATTGACATTGGTGAGCGAGTGTATAATGTTGTTGTTGTTGTTGTTGTTGTTGCTGTCTTCAGTCCAGAGACTGGTTTGATGCAGCTCTCCTGTGCAAGCTTCTTCATCTCCCAGTACTTACTGCAACCTACATCCTTCTGAATCTGCTTAGTGTATTCATTTCTTGGTCTCCCTCTACCATTTTTACCCTCCACGCTGCCCTCCAATGCTAAATTTGTGATCCCTTGATGCCTCAGAACATGTCCTACCAACTGGTCCCTTCTTATTGTCAACTTGTGCCACAAACTCCTCTTCTCCCCAATTCTATTCAATACCTCCTCATTAGTTATGTGATCTACCCATCTAATCTTCAGCATTCTTCTGTAGCACCACATTTCGAAAGCATCTATTCTCTTCTTGTCCAAAATATTTGTCGTCCATGTTTCACTTCCATACATGGCTACACTCCATACAAATACTTTCAGAAACGACTTCCTGACACTTAAATCTATACTCGATGTTAACAAATTTCTCTTCTTCAGAAACGCTTTCCTTGCCATTGCCAGTCTACATTTTATACCTCTCTACTTCGACGATCATCAGTTATTTTGCTCCCAAATAGCAAAATCCTTTACTACTTTAAGTGTCTCATTTCCTAATCTAATTCCCACAGCATCACCCGATTTAATTCGACTACATTCCATTATCCTCGTTTTGCTTTTGTTGATGTTCATCTTATATCCTCCTTTCAAGACACTGTCCATTCCGTTCAACTGCTCTTCCAAGTCCTTTGCTGTCTCTGACAGAATTGCAATGTCATCGGCGAACCTCAACGTTTTTATTTATTTTCCATGGACTTTAATACCTACAACGAATTTTTCTTTTGTTTCCTTTACTGCTTCCTCAATATACAGATTGAATAACATCGGGGACAGGCTACAACTCTGTCTCACTCCCTTCCCAATCGCTGCTTCCCTTTCATGCCCCTCGACTCTTATAACTGCCATCTGGTTTCTGTACAAATAGTAAATAGCCTTTCGCTCCCGGTATTTTACTCCTGCCACTTTTAGAATTTGAAAGAGAGTATTCCATTCAACATTGTGAAAAGCTTTCTCTAAGTCTACAAATGCTAGAAACGTAGGTTTGCCTTTCCTTAATCTATTTTCTAAGATAGGTCGTAGGGTCGGTATTGCCTCACGTGTTCCAACATTTCTGCAGAATCCAAACTGATCTTGGCCGAGGTCGGCTTCTATCAGTTTTTCTATTCGTCTGTAAAGAATTTGCGTTAGTATTTTGCAGCCGTGACTTATTAAACTGATAGATCGGTAATTTTCACATCTGTCAACACCTGCTTTCTTTGGGATTGGAATTATTATATTCTTTTTTTTTCGCCTGTCTCATACATCTTGCTCACCAGATGGTAGAGTTTTGTCAGGACTGGCTCTCCCAAGGCCGTCAGTAGTTCCAATGGAATGTTGTCTACTCCCGGGGCCTTGTTTCGACTCAGGTTTTTCAGTGCTCTGTCAAACTCTTCACACAGTATCGTGTCTCCCATTTCATCTTCATCTACATCCTCTTCCATTTCCATAATATTATCATCAAGTACATCGCCCTTGTATAGACCCTCTATATACTCCTTCCATCTTTCTGCTTTCCCTTATTTGCTTGGAACTGGGTTTCCATCTGAGCTCTTGATATTCATACAAGTGGCCCTCTTTTCTCCAAAGGTCTCATTAATTTTCCTGTAGGCAGTATCTATCTTACCCCTAGTGAGATAAGCCTCTAGATCCTTACATTTGCCTGCTTAGCCATTTTGCACTTCTCATTTTTGAGACGTTTGTATTCCTTTTTGCCTGCTTCATTTACTGCGTTTTTATATTTTCTCCTTTCATCAATTGAATTCAATATTTCTTCTGTTACCCAAGGATTTCTACTAGCCCTCGTGTTTTTACCTACTTGATCCTCTGCTGCCTTCACTACTTGATCCCTCAGAGTCACCCATTCTTCTCCTACTGTATTTCTTTCCCCCATTCCTGTCAATTGTGTATAATACAAACTTAAAACTGGACCGGAGAGGTTTGCATGTAAGGTGCAGAGGTGTAATTTTAAAAACTGTAGTTATTCGTTCCTTTGAAATATAACAATAAATATAATTGATTTCGGTGCTTTTCAGAGTTACGGGCGATGGTGTGGGATTTTTCTGGATCATATTAGAGAGACGATCGTCTATTGACATTGAAGGGATTCTGAAATAAAGATGATTTTTTAAAAATAGGTTTAATGCAAGAAAGATTGTTGTAAGAGGTAAAGAGAGAAGGACGATATGCAAATGTGAAACACTTACAGTCGACTGGGTATAGTAATACAGTGTAAGTAATATGAAATTTGTGTAGTCTTTTTCATTATTCGGACTGCAGCGTGATATTTTGTTAAAGTATTTCAATTACAGCTTTGAGAGGGTGATAATAACGCTAATTTATTGTCGATGAGAGTCAGATTTAATATCGGGCCGCATTGCATATACATGGTGGCCGATCTCAAGCAGCTGCGTGGCTCGACGTGTTATTTTTTAAGCAAGTAGAAGTGAAAAGCCATTTCCAGGAGTTGTTTCCATTGTGGCATTTGGCATTTGGTTTCCTTGTAATATTATTGCAGGGAGAGACCCTCTAGACGAATGATTTTCTTTAGATAGACATCTTCACGGTCTTTTGTGTGTATACAGTAGAGCTCAGGTCGCCAAGCGTATTATCGTGGAGATGCAGAAACCTATTTTCAGAGAATTAGGATACATATTTTACCTACTATCTATGTACTGCAGCGTGCCTCACTTTAAGCTGCCATTGAAATTTTGAAAACAAAATCAAGAATCTTGGTCTTATGCTCCCCAAACACTGTGTTACTGAACACCAAATTCGCCTTTACTTTGGGGTACAGGTTTTTGGCCCAGTATTCCGGCGGTTGGTTTTCAAAAATATTTAGTTCCAAAAATTGAGCCATGCCAGCATCTCTCTGGCAATCGATATTGGAGAGGCTTGCTGAAAAGTGCGCTGTGGCGCATGTTATCTCTGGGCAAGATGGGAGTGAAGCAGCGTTGTCTGGCGTATGCTGTCAGTCACGAGTCTATCTACGAATGAGGAAGGGAACACATTGTCCGCTGGCGTGTCTTGGGTGGCAACCATCCCTTGAACTGGGGTTATGGCCGTGACTGTTGAGCGACAGGGGAGCCCTGAGCTGTACGCATCGACTGCAGGCTTTTTCATTACGAAATTTAAGATAATTCTCACTTTTTGTTCCATCTCAGTTGCACATTTTAATTATATTACGTGTTTCGATACTCTGGATCATTTTCAGGCTTAAGTAGTTGGGTCAGCAACCCGCTTTGTCTACCCAGAACCAGGCATCAGAATGGGCTGTTTGTCTGCCACTCCTCGGTGTTGTACACAGAGGAAGGCGCCTTTGCAGAATTTGTGGAGTAACAGGCAATGGACGCAGGCTGTCTGCTTGTCATTACCTAAGAGCCGTGTATCGAATACGGCGCCCAGATGAACGCTGTGGAGTCACTAGCAACAAATATAAACTGCCAGTTTGCCATTTTCTCGCTGCTGCGTACGGCACCAGTGAACATTAGCATGATGCTCAGCTGATGTCGCAAGACATCGACCATATATGTGAGCGAGATTGGTCTGTGGGTAGGTCATTATGGTTCGTACGACGTTATTTTTTCTTTTTCCCAGTCTATTACGTCAGGTTGGTCAGAGTCAGTGTACTCCCTGCCGCCATTGGATAAGCAGCTGCAGCAGCAAGTCGTATACTCCTAGCTCACTCATTTGTTACATAGTTTAATTCTTAATTTCTTTTCGTGTTTTTGGTACTTGCATTGTTTAATTCATAAATTTCGGGCGTATTATAGTATTTGAGAGTTGTAGCATCGCGTTTTGGTACCCGAGTAGTGTAAAATCGCGTAGTCTGCTTCCGCCGCCGAGCAGTGTGTCAGCAGTGCGCAAGTAGCAGCATTACTGCATTTACTAGGCAATCTTGTATTTTAATAACCGTTTAAATTTTGTGTCGATTTGTTTGTGCTCTCTGTAGATTAGTTCAGACGTTCTTTGCACAACAGTTTTTAGCATGGATAGGGACTGCAACTGCTGTGTTCGGATGCAGGCTGAGTTGGCATCCCTTCACGCCCAGCTTCAGGCAGTGTTGGCTTCGGTCACACAGCTTGAGGCTGTTGCCAATGGGCATCACTGTGGGGGTCCGGATGGGGGTTTGTCGGAGACGGCCAGCTCGTCCCACGCATCCCCTGATCGGACTACGACTGTGGTTGCCCGGGATACTGCCCGCATTGAGGCTGATCCCTCACCTGTGGTGGAGTGGGAGGTCGTCTCAAGGTGTGGCAGGGGGCGAAAGACATTCTGGAGTGCTGAACGGAAGGCCTCTCCAGTTTGTCTGACGAACCAGTTTCAGGCTCTGTCTCAGGCTGATACTGATCTTCGGCCTGGCGTGGCTGCTTGTCCTGTTCCAGAGGTTGCCCCTCAGTCTGCAAGATCCGGGCGGTCGCAGGGGGTGGGCTTACTGGTAGTTGGGAGCTCCAACGTCAGGCGCGTAATCGGGCCCCTTAGGGATATGGCAGCAAGAGAGGGGAAGAAAACCAATGTGCACTCCGTGTGCATACCGGGGGGAGTCATTCCAGATGTGGAAAGGGTCCTTCCGGACGCCATGAAGGGTACAGGGTGCACCCATCTGCAGGTGGTCGCTCATGTCGGCACCAATGATGTGTGTCGCTATGGATCGGAGGATATCCTCTCTGGCTTCCGGCGGCTATCTGATTTGGTGAAGACTGCCAGTCTCGCTAGCGGGATGAAAGCAGAGCTCACCATCTGCAGCATCGTCGACAGGACTGACTGTGGACCTTTGGTACAGAGCCGAGTGGAGGGTCTGAATCAGTGGCTGAGACAGTTCTGCGACCGTGTGGGCTGCAGATTCCTCGACTTGCGCCTTAGGGTGGTGGGGTTTCGGGTTCCGCTGGATAGGTCAGGAGTCCACTACACGCAACAAGCGGCTACACGGGTAGCAGGGGTTGTGTGGCGTGGGCTGGGCGGTTGTTTTAGGTTAGATGGCCTTGGGCAAGTACAGAAAGGGCAACAGCCTCAACGGGTGCGGGGCAAAGTCAGGACATGCGGGGACCAAGCAGCAAGCGGTATTGTAATTGTAAACTGTCGAAGCTGCGTTGGTAAAGTACCGGAACTTCAAGCGCTGATAGAAAGCACCGAAGCTGAAATCGTTATAGGCACAGAAAGCTGGCTGAAGCCAGAGATAAATTCTGCCGAAATTTTTACAAAGATACAGACGGTGTTTAGAAAGGATAGATTGCATGCAACCGGTGGTGGAGTGTTCGTCGCTGTTAGTAGTAGTTTATCCTGTAGTGAAGTAGAAGTAGATAGTTCCTGTGAATTATTATGGGTGGAGGTTACACTCAACAACCGAGCTAGGTTAATAATTGGCTCCTTTTACCGACCTCCCGACTCAGCAGCATTAGTGGCAGAACAACTGAGAGAAAATCTGGAACACATTTCACATAAATTTTCTCAGCATGTTATAGTCTTAGGTGGAGATTTCAATTTACCAGATATAGACTGGGACACTCAGATGTTTAGGACGGGTGGTAGGGACAGAGCATCGAGTGACATTATACTGAGTTCACTATCCGAAAATTACCTCGAGCAATTAAACAGAGAACCGACTCGTGGAGATAACATCTTGGACCTACTGATAACAAACAGACCCGAACTTTTCAACTCTGTAAGCGCAGAACAGGGAATCAGTGATCATAAGGCCGTTGCAGCATCCCTGAATATGGAAGTATATAGGAATATAACCCCCCATGAACCATGGACCTTGCCGTTGGTGGGGAGGCTTGCGTGCCTCAGCGATACAGATGGCCGTACCGTAGGTGCAACCACAACGGAGGGGTATCTGTTGAGAGGCCAGACAAACATGTGGTTCCTGAAGAGGGGCAGCAGCCTTTTCAGTAGTTGCAGGGGCAACAGTCTGGATGATTGACTGATCTGGCCTTGTAACATTAACCAAAACGGCCTTGCTGTGCTGGTACTGCGAACGGCTGAAAGCAAGGGGAAACTACAGCCGTAATTTTTCCCGAGGACATGCAGCTCTACTGTATGATTAAATGATGATGGCGTCCTCTTGGGTAAAATATTCCGGAGGTAAAATAGTCCCCCATTCGGATCTCCGGGCGAGGACTACTCAGGAGGACGTCGTTATCAGGAGAAAGAAAACTGGCGTTCTACGGATCGGAGCGTGGAATGTCAGATCCCTTAATCGGGCAGGTAGGTTAGAAAATTTAAAAAGGGAAATGGATAGGTTAAAGTTAGATATAGTGGGAATTAGTGAAGTTCGGTGGCAGGAGGAACAAGACTTTTGGTCAGGTGATTACAGGGTTATAAATACAAAATCAAATAGGGGTAATGCAGGAGTAGGTTTAATAAAGAATAAAAAAATAGGAGTGCGGGTTAGGTACTACAAACAGCATAGTGAACGCATTATTGTGGCCAAGATAGACACAAAGCCCATGCCTACTACAGTAGTACAAGTTTATATGCCAACTACCTCTGCAGATGATGAAGAAATAGATGAAATGTATGACGAGATAAAAGAAATTATTCAGGTAGTGAAGGGAGACGAAAATTTAATAGTCATGGGTGACTGGAATTCGTCAGTAGGAAAAGGGAGAGAAGGAAACATAGTAGGTGAATACGGATTGGGGGGAAGGAATGAAAGAGGAAGCCGCCTTGTAGAATTTTGCACAGAGCATAACTTAATCATAGCCAACACTTGGTTCAAGAATCATAAAAGAAGGTTGTATACCTGGAAGAATCCTGGAGATACTAAAAGGTATCAGATAGATTATATAATGGTAAGGCAGAGATTTAGGAACCAGGTTTTAAATTGTAAGACATTTCCTGGGGCAGATGTGGATTCTGACCACAATCTATTGGTTATGAACTGCAGATTGAAACTGAAGAAACTGCAAAAAGGTGGGAATTTAAGGAGATGGGACCTGGATAAACTGAAAGAACCAGAGGTTGTAGAGAGTTTCAGGAAGAGCGTAAGGGAACAATTGACAGGAATGGGGGAAAGAAATACCGTAGAAGAAGAATGGGTAGCTCTGAGGGATGAAGTAGTGAAGGCAGCAGAGGATCAAGTAGGTAAAAAGACGAGGGCTAATAAAAATCCTTGGGTAACAGAAGAAATATTGAATTTAATTGATGAAAGGAGAAAATATAAAAATGCAATAAATGAAGCAGGCAAAAAGGAATACAAACGTCTCAAAAATGATATCGACAGGAAGTGCAAAATGGCTAAGCAGGGATGGCTAGAGGACAAATGTAAGGATGTAGAGGCTTGTCTCACTAGGGGTAAGATAGATACGGCCTACAGGAAAATTAAAGAGACCTTTGGAGAGAAGAGAACCACTTGTATGAATATCAAGAGCTCAGATGGCAACCCAGTTCTAAGCAAATAAGGGAAGGCAGAAAGGTGGAAGGAGTATATAGGGGGTTTATACAAGGGCGATGTACTTGAGGACAATATTATGGAAATGGAAGAGGATGTAGATGAAGACGAAATGGGAGATAAGATACTGCGTGAAGAGTTTGACAGAGCACTGAAATACCTGAGTCGAAACAAGGCACCTGGAATAGACAACATTCCATTTGAACTACTGATGGCCTCGGGAGAGCCAGTCATGACAAAACTCTACCATCTGGTGAGCACAATGTATGAGACAGGAGAAATACCCTCAGACTTCAAGAAGAATATAATAATTCCAATCCCAAAGAAAGCAGGTGTTGACAGATGTGAAAATTACCGAACTATCAGTTTAATAAGTCACAGCTGCAAAATACTAACGCGAATTCTTTACAGACGAATGGAAAAACTGGTAGAAGCCGACCTCGGGGAAGATCAGTTTGGATTCCGTAGAAATGTTGGAACACGTGAGGCAATACTGACCTTACGACTTATCTTAGAAGAAAGATTAAGAAAAGGCAAACCTACGTTTCTAGCATTTGTAGACTTAGAGAAAGCTTTTGACAATGTTAACTGGAATACTCTCTTTCAAATTCTGAAAGTGGCAGGGGTAAAATACAGGGAGCGAAAGGCTATTTACAGTTTGTACAGAAACCAGATGGCAGTTATAAGAGTCGAGGGGCATGAAAGGGAAGCAGTGGTTGGGAAAGGAGTAAGACAGGGTTGTAGCCTCTCCCCGATGTTATTCAATCTGTATATTGAGCAAGCAGTAAAGGAAACAAAAGAAAAATTCGGAGTAGGTATTAAAATTCATGGAGAAGAAGTAAAAACTTTGAGGTTCCCCGATGACATTGTAATTCTGTCAGAGACAGCAAAGGACTTGGAAGAGCAGTTGAACGGAATGGACAGTGTCTTGAAAGGAGGATATAAGATGAACATCAACAAAAGCAAAACGAGGATAATGGAATGTAGTCAAATTAAGTCGGGTGATGCTGAGGGAATTAGATTAGGAAATGAGACACTTAAAGTAGTAAAGGAGTTTTGCTATTTGGGGAGTAAAATAACCGATGATGGTCGAAGTAGAGAGGATATAAAATGTAGACTGGCAATGGCAAGGAAAGCGTTTCTCAAGAAGAGGAATTTGTTAACATCGAGTATAGATTTAAGTGTCAGGAAGTCATTTCTGAAAGTATTTGTATGGAGTGTAGCCATGTAGGGAAGTGAAACATGGACGATATCTAGTTTGGACAAGAAGAGAATAGAAGCTTTCGAAATGTGGTGCTACAGAAGAATGCTGAAGATAAAGTGGGTAGATCACGTAACTAATGAGGAGGTATTGAATAGGATTGGGGAGAAGAGAAGTTTGTGGCACAACTTGACTAGAAGAAGGGATCGGTTGGTAGGACATGTTTTGAGGCATCAAGGGATCACAAATTTAGCATTGGAGGGCAGTGTGGAGGGTAAAAATCGTAGAGGGAGACCAAGAGATGAATACACTAAGCAGATTCAGAAGGATGTAGGTTGCAGTAGATACTGGGAGATGAAGAAGCTTGCACAGGATAGAGTAGCATGGAGAGCTGCATCAAACCAGTCTCAGGACTGAAGACCACAACAACAACAACATAGGAATATAAAAAAAGGGAGGAAGGTTTATCTGTTTAGCAAGAGTAATAGAAGGCAGATTTCAGACTACCTAACAAATCAAAACGAAAATTTCTGTTCCGACACTGACAATGTTCAGTGTTTATGGAAAAAGTTCAGGGCAATCGTAAAATGCGTTTTAGACAGGTACGTGCCGAGTAAAACTGTGAGGGACGGGAAAAACCCACCGTGGTACAACAACAAAGTTAGGAAACTACTGCGAAAGCAAAGAGAGCTTCACTGCAAGTTTAAACGCAGCCAAAACCTCTCAGACAAGCAGAAGCTAAACGATGTCAAAGTTAGCGTAAGGAGGGCTATGCGAGAAGCGTTCAGTGAATTCGAAAGTAAAATTCTATGTACCGACTTGACAGAAAATCCTAGGAAGTTCTGGTCTTACGTTAAATCAGTAAGTGGATCGAAACAGCATATCCAGACACTCCGGGATGATGAAGGCATTGAAACAGAGGATGACACGCGTAAAGCTGAAATACTAAACATTTTTTCCAAAGCTGTTTCACAGAGGAAGACCGCACTGCAGTTCCTTCTCTAAATCCTCGCACAAACGAAAAAATGGCTTACATCGAAATAAGTGTCCAAGGAATAGAAAAGCAACTGCAATCACTCAACAGAGGAAAGTCCACTGGACCTGACGGGATACCAGTTCGATGCTACACAGAGTACGCGAAAGAACTTACCCCTCTTCTAACAGCCGTGTACCGCAAGTCTCTAGAGGAACGGAAGGTTCCAAATGATTGAAAAAGAGAACAGGTAGTCCCAGTCTTCAAGAAGGGTCGTCGAGCAGATGCGCAAAACTATAGACCTATATCTCTGACGTCGATCTGTTGTAGAATTTTAGAACACGTTTTTTGCTCGAGTATCATGTCGTTTTTGGAAAACCAGAATCTACTAAGTAGGAATCAAAATGGATTCCGGAAACAGCGATCGTGTGAGACCCAACTCGCTTTATTTGTTCATGAGACCCAAAAAATATTAGATACAGGCTCTCAGGTAGATGCTATTTTCCTTGACTTCCGGAAGGCGTTCGATACCGTTACGCACTGTCGCCTGATAAACAAAGTAAGAGCCTACGGAATATCAGACCAGCTGTGTGGCTGGATTGAAGAGTTTTTAGCAAACAGAATACAGCATGTTGTTATCAATGGAGAGATGTCTACAGACGTTAAAGTAATCTCTGGTGTGCCACAGGGGAGTGTTATGGGACCATTGCTTTTCACAATATGTATAAATGACCTAGTAGATAGTGTCGCAAGTTCCATGCGGCTTTTCGCGGATGATGCTGTAATATACACAGAAGTTGCAGCATTAGAAAATTGTAGCGAAATGCAGGAAGATCTGCAGCGGATAGGCACTTGGTGCAGGGAGTGGCAACTGACCCTTAACGTAGACAAATGTAATGTATTGCGAATACATAGAAAGAAGGATCCTTTATTGTATGATTATATGATAGCAGAACAAACACTGGTAGCAGTTACTTCTGTAAAATATCTGGGAGTATGCTTGCGGAACGATTTGAAGTGGAATGATCATATAAAATTAACTGTTGGTAAGGCGGGTACCAGGTTGAGATTCATTGGGAGAGTCCTTAGAAAATGTAGTCCATCAACAAAGGAGGTGGCTTACAAAACACTCGTTCGACCTATACTTGAGCATTGCACATGAGTGTGGGATCCGTACCAGATCGGGTTGACGGAGGAGATAGAGAAGATCCAAAGAAGAGCGGCGTGTTTCGTCACAGGGTTATTTGGTAACCGTGATAGCGTTACGGAGATGTTTAACAAACTCAAGTGGCAGACTCTGCAAGAGAGGCGCTCTGCATCGCGGTGTAGCTTGCTCGCCAGGTTTCGAGAGGGTGCGTTTCTGGATGAGGTATCGAATATATTGCTTCCCCCTACTTATAACTCCCGAGGAGATCACGAATGTAAAATTAGAGAGATTAGAGCGCGCACGGAGGCTTTCAGACAGTCGTTCTTCCCGCGAACCATACGCGACTGGAACAGGAAAGGGAGATAATGACAGTGGCACGTAAAGTACCCTCCGCCACACACCGTTGGGTGGCTTGTGGAGTATAAATGTAGATGTAGATGTAGATGTAGGTTCGAGTACTTCACTGAGTTGTGTCAGTGTTTTCTGCCACATGTGAGCTAGCGTCCTTGGAAAGCAGTACAGGTCAATTCGTTGATCTGTCGAATGTGTGAGGGGTGCCTGTTATGGGATGTCAAGATTCATTTTGGTTTGTTCCCGTTTGTTAAAACAAGTGTTAAATTTAGATTGACATTTGGTTACGTACGTTTTTTACCATGTGTTTTAAGTGGTGCCAAATACCGTCATTTTTAATCAGTTGTTGAGTTGTAAAGCTTCCTGCTGTTCCGGTACTTCCAAAATTTTTTTTCCGATGGCAACACTGACGTTGTCCATCAGATGGTTCGGTATATGTTGTTGATCTCAGTGAGCCACAATTTGATTCTGTAGAGTTTGGTGTGCCATTTGCAGCAGCGTTAAGTAAAGATTTCAGTGAGTGTTAAATTAACTGATGTACAGCCCATGAATGTTTTCGAGGTGTAGAGTTTTGTGTGAATATTTATTTTAAAGAATTAGCTTGAGAGGCACCCACATGTCTTGCTCATACTGTGGCATCAAGCAGGCAGGCCTGCAAGATGAGTGGTCTGCCAAGCGTGCGGATTTATTCTTATTTATCGCAAATCATCGACGACTGATTATGAGCTCTAGTACTCACAATTAAGCTAGAAATTAATCTGATGTTTGAATATTACGTAACGGAAACGGATAACGCACATTTGACTATTAGTAATTTACACAACTCTGATTGTTCACTACGCACTGTCAATACATTTTCTTTCTTATTCAACGGCTTTGAACAACACGTGGCCATCACACTGAATGTGAGTGGCGCACACTTGATAAATTCTGGACATCATGACTACACACTATTCGAAGAACAAGGCAACCAATCTTTTTCATTTAACTACCTTTTTTTTATTCCGATAAATTCCATTATTCTATTATTACATTTTTTACACAATAATCACACATGAGAAACTCCGCCCAGTGGGCATGGCTTTACATTGGTGATTCTCTATCTTATGGTCTCGTAATTATCTAACGCTACAATGCACTTTCTGGATAAGATGGTGGATCTTTTGCTATACCGCACACTTCGACTCTCACACCCATCATCAAGAAAATTTACTACAGAGCAAGCGGTACAAAAAGGAACATGCATAACCCACTGCCTCTGAACCTATTTTGCTACTCTCCCATGCAAACCACACATACTTATATTAGATGAAATACATCACACTAGCAACGTACAATACAATACAAAGAATAGTCACAACGTTAGAATCACATCACTTTCAGCTTTCCCACTTCAATCAGTATTCATCCCAGTTTCACACGACACTGCCCCACTTCGTAACTTTTCTTTCCTACTACGAACTCTGGAGGGTATATGCACATCTTCCTGTGCAATACAAGCCAAGTGGCGTTGCTGGATAGATGGCTGACATACCTTGCTTCACTCTCAGAGCATTAGAGTTTGAATCCAGCGTCACACGGAAACATAACACGCAAAGTAATATTAAGAACATATTCGTCACACACGCGATTCCTCAACTGATACCATGGGCGAGTACTTCTCTTTATCCTTTGTCTCATACACAGATTGAGACTCACACAGTACTCACCACGTGGAAGCACTCGTCTCTAATTTCAAGTCCTGCACACGCCATTTCTAAACATTTCCAACTTATAGTAGAGACGCCAGTAATTCAGCTTAACTTTAGAACTCTGAAGTATTTCAAGTTAGTACTAGCACTCACAAGTATTCCAACTTAGTACTAGCACTCGTAAGTATTTCAACTTATTGCTACACGTGGTTTCACTGTGACCGTTGGTCACTTCCGAAGATTGCTACGATCCCCTTAATATTACCTGCCTGTCATTTAATTCTCCCCCCAAATGTTCCTGAAATAGAGAAATAATTATTCCAAACTACTCTTAAGTATTTCACATACATACCATTTGCTCCACTTTTTTGTCTTTACGGAGCACACCTAAGACAGGTTGTAACCTCCCCCTCACTTACCGACCTTAATGACAGTGAAAAATGAAACCGCGTGTACCTAATGGGAGTTTTGGAAAAGCAATCGTCACCGAAGTTAACCTGTCGGTAAAGAGGGAGGAAAGGGTTACATCTAAATGAAAGGAAATGTGCTAATGAAACTGGTGGAAATTAATTTTGAAAAGGGGTAAAGTTAATAAAGAAAGTAAATGTGCAGCCGTTACATTAACAATTAACTAGCGGTAATTAGGTATTTGAGATTTGGGGGAAATCACGGTCGCCAGTCCTAAGGACAATTACTATAGTAACTGAAAAAGAAAGGTTATTACACATATAATTAGCACTAGAAGCGTGGCAACTGAAGGTTGACACGTGTAGTGTGAAAACTGAAAGTTTGTCAGAAGTAATAAATTTCGCTACACCCTGACTTAATTTAGCAAAAGAATTAATAAAACAGGAAAATCGAAAGTTAATTTAGTGACTGAAGTTAATAGTGAGCTTTCTTTCTGAAGCACATCGAAATTCAGTAAAACACGGTTAGTCTTGGACTACCTCAACAATCATTTCAAAAGCTACTTGAATCTACGCAATTTAGAAATAAGAGATTTAACTTTGAACTTGAATTAAATGATTCTGAACAATTAACAATAGTAAAATTTAGTACGTACCAAGCTGAGCTGCAGTCACAGGTAAGCTAAAATACGGTAACAAAGCTCGCACTCTTAATTCGTGCTTGTGTAATCTGAATATTGTAGCCAGCTATTAAAGCCATAATTGAACTTTGAAATTAAAGCAGTGAAAACGAGTTAGCTATATTACTTTAATGCTGGCGTTTGAATTTCAACGACACTCGGGTTCATTTCGGAAAAGGAAGGGACTCTGCTTGGTAATGCAATTGGGACAATGAGCAACAAAAGTTCATGCTAAGTTGCTGTAATTATAGTGACGAAAATGGAACAGTTTGAAAAGCTGAGGTCTGCCATACAGTTCTAAAACTTTACGTGCGTCCAGTCTTCCTTGTTGGTTGATTGAAGGTTTGAAGCCGTCGGTCGAGGAGGTGGTGACAGTCACTCATTGTCGGCCGTCGCTGTTGCAGAAGCTGGATGTTGGCGCGCCTTCTTCTCGACACGGTCACCAGACGAAACGGGCTCTTGATGTGCGCTAGTTAATGTTTCCCGTCCGCGACACCATGTCAGAAACTATCATCGCAAGTCGAGCGCAATTACATGCTGCCAAACCCCGAAAGCGCGGCAACTCGCGGGAGCGTCACACAACACACCTGCGCCACTCGCTACTCCCGCCACACTCCTTCTGCTCAGCCCGCGCTCCACGCGGCAGAGTTAACACTACCAAAGATCCTACACACTTTGATTCTTCACACGACCTATCGACGTAATCGTTCGATAGCAGTTTTCCCTAGGCAAGACCCAGCGTAAAAATACAAATAATATTTACGAAACAAAAATGCATAAATATACAAATAGTAAAACAATTACAATATACAAAGAGACAGAAATGTCATATCTTGAGGTAACAAAGCAAGGAAAGAAAATAATAGCACAATAGATGGAAATAGGAGGATATGCATTTCCGGCGTTACAAGGTCTTACCAACACAAGATCCAGCGCCAGAGTGCTGAAACATGGCCGTTCTTCAGGTCAGGTCGCACCTCCGTCAAGGTGGGGGAGCACCTTGCTACCGTATTGGTCAGCTACATTTCAGGCGTTCAAAGCTCAGCTAAATTTCATCTCTTTGGTTCCACCAAAGGGGACCAAAGGACCGTCTCAAAGATGATCATATATTTCACATTCACTATCTGCATTTAGCAGATGACCATACATTCATTCATTTCGCAGATCTCACCAAATTGGATATAGGGATTTATTTTGTGGGAGTGCACATGTGATCAATTAAATAAATAAATTCCCCTTCCTTCTTACACTGGTATCATGCTTCGGTGTATTAAGTGAAATTGAGTTATTATTACAAAAAATATGTTGTTCTGACAAGAATAACAAAGAATGTTGTACCTATTTTCAGTTTCGGGCGGTACTGTACCCTTTCAAGCTAACTGCTTGTAGAAAAAGGTACTACTGGTTGTGAAGTTATTGTTACTGTAAATTTAAATATTCCTCAGATAATTTTGTTGTAATATTGGTCATCAGTGCTCAGTCTGTTATTACCTTTGTTGAATAATTGTGCCTTAACAGAGTATGTACCCCTGAGTTTGGTGTTTTACATAATCATCGTAAGAGATTACAGCCATATAGTTTGCTGCCAGTTGTAAGATCAAAGATTTTTTGTCTTTCAGCCAAATGTGATAAAATACCGTATATTTCGAGATCAAACTGTTGTGGTCAGCCAGGTGAAATCGCTCTTACAGTGACGTGTAATTTGGGTATTAGCTTTCTGTTAGTAAATGATGAAATGAAAGTTGTACAGCAAAACCATCAATGCCTTCCACTCCCAATCTCTCATGCTCCCTGGCGCTTCAAAAATACTTCTTTCGCCTCATGGACGAAGTTCGATACACGCGGTTTCTTGTATTCTAACAAGTTAAAAATGGTTCAAATGGCTCTGAGCACTATGGGACTTAACTACTGAGGTCATTAGTCCCCTAGAACTTAGACCTACTTAAACCTAACTAACCTAAGGACATCACACACATCCATGCCCGAGGCAGGATTCGAACCTGCGACCGTAGCGGTCACGCGGTTCCAAACTGACGCGCTTCGGACCGCACGGCCACACCGGCCGGCTCTAACAAGTTACTCAGCACCAGTAGTTCATTGGGGGAAGGTGAGGGGGGGCTTCTCAAATTGAGCCCACGAACGACAACATGATGCGGTCAGAAAATTGGTGCTCTGAAGAACAAGTACCGAATACGAGCATTCACATGATCATTCTCATTCTAAGCCTGATTAAGGCAGTTATTCTGATCCTCATGCTACAGTCGTATTGTTATAAAGACATACGTGTTTTTGCACTCTGCGTCATTTTGTAAAACATGTATTCAAATACTTTTGTGCCGGCCGGAGTGGCCGTGCGGTTCTAGGCACTACAGTCTGGAGCCGAGCGATCGCTACGGTCGCAGGTTCGAATCCTGCCTCGGACATGGATGTGTGTGATGTCCTTAGGTTAGTTAGGTTTAAGTAGTTCTAAGCTCTAGGAGACTGATGACCTCAAAGTTAAGTCGCATAGTGCTCAGAGCCATTTGAAATACTTTTGTGCAGATAAGTGAAGATGTACGAATCCAGAGGCTGGATTTTTCGAAGAAGGGAAGAATGTTGGCACGCCCCACGACATACTCTGCACGCTGCCTGCCTGGTACCAATGCAGCAAAACGAGTTAACAAGGATAGAGTTTCCATCGTTACGGTGACCACAAACTGCGATGTAAGCAGACATATTCAGAGTGGAAGAAGACTTATTCAGTACGCCGACACTACGAAACACACCCGCAGCCGCTTCTGAAAAGCGGAGTTGAGATGCCCTGCAGCTACGACAGGCCCCCGACAAGAGCTGCTCAGACAAGTAAAATCACAATATTTTCAAGGTGGCAAGCGATTGATCTAAATTGTTTTGATTTCCGGACTAAAGTACTGGTGAGAGGTCAACTCTAGATGGCCTGTTTTACATAAATAGTGTAGACTTAGTTTGCAGAACTTACAGGCATCGCCATGAGCAGAAGACTGTACGCGGGCTTTCCTGATATCTCCACACCGTTGAGCACCTACTAAGTGCCTACATACTGAGGTGGACCATCTTCATGGTGGTATGTGTGTTCAGGTGTGGTCTGGTAGCCGCCTGCCTAGCCTGTCGCTGACTCTGTTCCTTTTGGACCAGCCCAGGAAGGGCACACTCATTGGACATCAGTCATGCTTTGGGCTACAGTCTGAACACCGTTCTTACCTATACTGAATTCCACCGTCTGAGGCAGACAAGTAGTGGCCATGAAACATGGTTCCTGTAAGCTGCTGCCGTCCTGCTGACGTCAGTGGGTGACGCTGTCTACGCATGCCGCTGCCCAGGCTACTCTTCTCATGGCAGCTCACTGAGGTTATGAGGATCACTATGTCCGCTTGGGACCAACGGCCTCCACTCCAGTGGCAACCACACTTGTGTGCCCAGCATGAACAAAAATCTGTTTAATTCAGGGATGACTTACTAGTGGTCCGCTGCTTGGCTCAAGTAATCACCACTGCTGTGTGTATGGCTACGCATCTACAAGATGGCAACCGGTCGCACACATTCGTCCTGCAGGTGGCCAAACGTCAGGAATCATCCTCTGCAGCTACCTTACGCACCGTAACCAGCAACTGCCTCTCGTGTTACTAAATATCCAAGACAGAAACGAAAGTGGCTGTTTTGTTGTCCACAGAATATTTAGCAGACGCCACGAAAGGTGCCAGGCTCACCGACAGCGACGTGTGCATTCATGACCACGACGCTGCTATCACGTGCTCTCATTCATCTTTGAGTGTTGTGTATCTGCAAGTAGGTTGCATCGTATCCATGTGCCACAACTATATTTATGCCAGTACATAAACACTGAATCTAGTGCCGACTGCTACCATGGCCCTTCTATCAGAGTCTCTCCTGGGATCTCCACGGGTCTTCTCTCCAGCACCAGCCAGTTTAGCAAAATGGCTCTGAGCACTATGGGACTTAACTTCTAAGGTCATTAGTCCTCTAGAACTTAGAACTACTTAAACCTAACTAACCTAAGGACATCACACACATCCATGCCCGAGGCAGGATTCGAACCTGCGACCGTAGCAGTCGCGCGGTTCCAGACTGTAGCGCCTTCAACTGCTTGACCACTCCAGCCGGCACGCCAGTTTAGCAACCTTCTGTCTTCGCCTCCATTGTTAAGTGGAGCTCCCAGCAGTCATTTCCGAGCTACACTTAGGCACAGCCACTACCACAACGGACGGCCATGACTTCGGTATTATGGCGCGTCAACGTGTTCATACAGTCAGAGGCAACTAGTGCACCAAATTAAATATTAACTGTGACATTAGTAACTGTGATTCAGTTTTCCATGGAGGACAGTCCATCCCCTTCAAGACAGATACTTGACTGGGAACTAGAGCTTGTGCAATTAGGTTCCAAAGTAGAAGGAGAGCTTTTATGTTTTCATCAACAAACTTGTTACTCACGATCTACCTGGACATTATGCTATAGCGACTGACGAAGAGGACAAATATTTTCAGTGGCTCCATTGCCACCAGCATCACCTCTCAGAGTTCATCCTACTTAAACTGGCGATGATTTTAATGTTTTCTCGTTTCTTATCGGTAATTACCAGTATCAGGAAAATGACATGGAAAGATTAGGCCCCTTTATATAACATCACTGATGACTGTCCGCCTCCGGTAGCTGAATGGTCAGCGTGACGGACTGTCAATCCTCTGGGCCCGGGTTCTACTCGCGGCTGGGACAGGGAATTTTCTCCGATAGGGACTGGGTGTTGTGCTGTTATCATCATCCTCCCCGACTGCAGGTCGCCGAAGTGGCGTCAAATTGAAAGACCGGCACCCGGCGAACGGCCTGCCCGATACGGGGCCCTAGCCGTACGATTAAATAAATAAATCCTCTCGACAGCAAACACTTGTCCTTCAAAGTGACAGAAGGTCCCCTTTAAGAAGAACAGGCAGGAAAATTCCAAGTTAATTTACTATGATAAGTTTATACACTTGAAAAGCGTTAAAACGGAGACTCACACAGTTACTGCATTACAATAATACACGTTTAACGATCTTAAAGAAGGTACATGAAGATAAAACTTCAACGATATTGACATTTAAAAACATTTAAACTTAAAAGAAAAATAAACCGGCGAAATAATTAAAACTGAGCTCTAGAAAAATATCTGCAAGCGAGCTCAAAACGAAGACATTAAGGCGACCCCCAAAAGATAAATGTTAACCAGTTAATTCGCCTTTAAGGCTTACTCATAGGGTTTACTCCAAGTAACTGAAAATAAAATTTACAACACAGTTACAATATGTATTAAACAGAACAATAACATTAAAGGGAAAATTCCCTGTGCGTCGCCAACAAATCAGGTAACGGCCTCTTGGTCGACAGCAAAATTCATTTACAGTGCAAGTCAGATAACATAAGGTACACAACTTGAGCATAGACATTCAGGACACATGACTGCTAAGCAAATAGCAAGCCGCACAAGGAAACGTCCGAGAACCGACCACAAGGCCGCAAGCACGCCAGGCCCACACGACGAGCAGAAGCTGGCATGGAATGCTTTCCCAACAACTTAATTGGTGTTGTCAACAAACGTCTAACATAAATGGCTCACTGAATTACACTAAAAGTGAAAGTCTTTACTTAACCACGACTGCACTTACAGAACCTTTCCAATAAGGTAATACGCCCTAGCAAATGAGCCTCGCTAAAATTGTAAAAAGGAAAAGAGAACTACTCAAAGGAGGCTGTAAGTGCTTCCAGGAAGGAATATAAATAACAACTCGCTAAGGTCTTACCATTACCGAGCGAGGTGGCGCAGTGGTTAGCACACTAGACTCGCATTCGGGAGGATGACGGTTCAACCCCGCGTCCGGCCATCGTGATTTGGGTTTTCCGTGATTTCCCTAAATCGCTCAAGGTAAATGTCGGGATGGCTCCCTTGAAAGGGCACGGCCGATTTCCTTCCTCGTCCTTCCCTAATCTGATGAGACCGATGACCTCGCTGTTTGGTCCTTTTCCCCCAAACAATCCAAATTCAATCCAATCTTACCATTAGCTCGAGACGATAGCACACAAAACATAAAGGGCTGGATAATAACAATAGCCTACTAGAGACCTCACCAGCTTCTAAAACGTAGTGAAAACAAATATTAAAATTCATAAACAGTTTATTCTCTCGCATAAAACAATATAAATATAAAAATCACGAAATTTTTTAAAAACTGAGTAATTCATAGGACGCTGATATAATTATGCCCGAAAGCTGGTCATATTACATAGTGACAACAATCGCCTAAACAACCAGATATGACGCAAGGACTAAATTTCATACACCACAAAGGGACAGCTGTAACTTTGAGCAATAGGGCCCAATAAATACAAACCAGTGGTTGAATACTACAGCGTAAGGCAGGACCGAATGTGGTGAATCCTTATTACCTGAGCATGTTATCGCAGGAATAATATCAATGGCAAATATCTAGAGAGAACCCTGGTCAGCAGATTAACATAAATCACTTCAAAAACGCACAGAGCAGGCAGGGCAATAAACTGCTGCTAGAATCACACAGAGTCAAATAACAAAGGCGTGCATGACAGCTCAGTGAATATAAATGCGAAACGTCAACTCAAACAGCTCGGCAGCGGGAAATCGGTGCACAGAGCTGGACAACCAGATACGTTCTGCGTAGGCGAACCAAAACTTTTGCCTTCTACCCTGTCCTGGCGAAAAAGAATGAACGACGAAGAGGAAAAGACGTCGTGCTGATCCGCACCGGATGTCTGTTGCTCCAAGCACTGTCGCTGATCCCGGATCCACACTGAATGAAGACAGCACATAAACTGCCTGCACTGCCTCGCCGAAGCCGCTCTAGCGCCCGCTTTTGAGGCCTAGCCGGGGCAGCGATAACAGCACGAGGGAGTAATACGCGTCACCTAGTGAGACGCCAACTAAAAGCTGTCGATAGTTGGTAGGTGAAATGACCCTGCCACGGCACAGTTCCGTCCCATCATCGGTGATAGCTCCCAATTTTGTCCCAGTGTGTGCTGAAAGATTTGACGTTTTTTGTTCCGGCGTAAAGTCAAGCGCCGACACGCCAGGCGGGAAGGTTAGAGCAGAGAGGGATGTGAGACGACGTCTGCCAACTGCACGTGACAGACCCCTCTCCAAGATGACAACTTGACGGCAGAGCCCTCTATAAGAAGAGAACATGAGGGCTCGACGCCGGGCTGCGGCGCATACCACGACTTCTACAGAAGTGTCAAGACCAGCTACCTGGATAGTATCATCCACTGTGCTCTTCACTTGCATTAGGACTTGTATATACACTACTGGCCATTAAAATTGCTACACCACGAAGATAACGTGCTACAGACTCGAAATTTAACCGACAGGAAGAAGATGCTGTGATATGCAAATGATTAGCTTTTCAGAGCATTCACACAAGCATGGCGCCGGTGGCGACACCTACAACGTGCTCACATGAGGAAAGTTTCCAACTGATTTCTCATACACAAACAGCAGTTGACCGGCGTTCCCTGTTGAAATGTTGTTGTGATGCCTCGTGTAAGGAGGAGAAATGCGTACCATCACGTTTCCGGTTTATCGTATCGCGACATTGCTGCTCTCGTTGGTCGAAATCTAATGACTGTTAGCAGAATATGGAATCGATGGGTTCAGGAGGGTAATACGGAACGCCGTGCTGGATCCCAATGGCCTCGTATCACTAGCAGTCGATATGATAGCCACTTTATCCGCATGCCTGTAACGGATCGTGCAGCCACGTCTCGATCCCTGAGTCAACAGATGGGGACGTTTGCAAGACAACAACCATCTGCACGAACAGTTCGACGACGTTTGTAGCAGCATGGACTATCAGCTCGGAGGCCATGGCTGCGGTTACCCTTGATGCTGCATCACAGACAGGAGCGCCTGCGATGGCGTTCTCAACGACGAACCTGGTTGCACGAATGGCAAGATGTCATTTTTTCGGATGAATCCAGGTTCTGTTTACAGCGTCATGATACTCGCATCCGTGTTTGGCGACATCGCGGTGAACGCACATAGGAAGCGTGTATTCGTCATCGCCATACTGGCGTATCACCCTGCGTGATGGTATGGGGTGCCATTCGTTACACGTCTCGGTCACCACTTGTTCGCATTGACTGCACTTTGAACAGTGGACGTTACATTTCAGATGCGTTACTACCCGTGGCTCTACCCTTCATTCGATCTCTGCGAAACCCTACATTTCAGCAGGGCAATGCAAGACAGCATGTTGCAGGTCCTGTACGGGCCTTTCCGGATACAGAAAATGTTCGACTGCTGCCCTGGCCAGCACATTCTCCAGATCTCTCACCAACTGAAAACGTCTGGTGAATGGTAGCCGAGCCACTGGCTCGTCACAATACGCCAGTCACTACTCTTGATGAACCGTGGTATCGCGTTGAAGCTGCATGGGCAGCTGTACCTGTACACGCCATCCAAGCTCTGTTTGACTCAATGCCCAGGCGTATCAAGGCAGTTATTCAGGCCAGAGGTGGTTGTACTGGGTACTGATTTCTGAGGATCTATGCACTCAAACTGCGTGAAAATGTAATCCCATGTCAGTTCTAGTGTAATATATTTGTCCAATTAATGCCCGTTTATCATCTGCATTTCTTGTTGCTGTAGCAATTTTAATGGCCAGTAGTGTAATAAAGTGATTTCTTATTTCGCCCTTTGCCTGCGACACATCGCATTTCTCAGAGTTAAGTGTTGTCATTTATTTTCTGTAAATAAATTTAATTCCTTGAATTGTTCAAATGGTTCAATTGGCTCTAAGCACAATGGGATTTAACATCTGAGGTCATCAGTCCCCTAGACTTAGAACTACTTAAACCTGACTAACTCAAGGACATCACACACATCCATGCCCGAGGCAGGATTCGAACCTGCGACCGTAGCAGTAGCAAGGTTCCGAACTTAAGGGCCTAGAACCGCTCGCCACATCGGCCGGCTCCTTGAATTGTTGTCTAGCGATCCGAGAAAGCAGGTTTCTTAGGCACCCCATATTTGACGAGTAGGTAGGATACAACATTTTTCTTACCTGTCTTTGTGAGGCCATCTTTATACAGACACTTGTGGGATCTAGATTGTTCAGTGCAAAATATCGAATCAAAACACTTTGAACCGTCTAAATCTCCAGCTGTTATTTTACTTGAGCAACCAGTTTAGTGCTACATTAAGTCGTCTTCAGGCCCCCTGATCGATGTGTGGGGAGATCACCACCTCTGCTGCTGTCAAAATATAGGCCAGCATTCAGTGACTGGCATCTGTAGATTTGTTCTTAACACAGCAGTCCCTTTGATCACCACTTGCTCATACCACTTGGCAACAGTTTTCTAGTTCCATCCCACTGGCAACGGCTTTGAGGATTTTGTCACACTGTTGGTATTGGCATCATGGATCTCACCGTTTCGTCCCTGTCTTTGGCGACATTTTTCAAGTTATTGCCTCCACCACTCGGCCCCCCCCCCCCTCTCTTCAATTATCGATGAGATTTTTGTGAACGTGCTCTGAATTTGGATACTACTCCTCAGGTACATCTACGTATTAGCTACTTTTTCCACAACTTCGCGTCGTGATTACCGGGTTTTCTTTGCAGTATGTTCCACACAGACTCTGACGCGGCTCCCAAAGTTCTACCTCTTTTGCGTGACATACAACAGGTGCGGCACTGTACAGAGCAAGCACTATGATTGAAGATGATATTCGGAATCATTTCAGCTTCAAAGGTACCCAGCTGCCTTCCCTGAAGCTCCTCTGTGATCGATCCATGAGCTCCAGATGGCTGTGTTGCAGCCTCTCTCTTCCGACTCAGCACCAGCTCCGTGTTACCTCTCCACTCGGTTTGGATCTGCTCTCCATCACGTGTCGACCTTCTAGCCATACTCTGCAATAGGCTATTGTCACTGATGCTATCATGCCTGATATTCCTCACCAAGACCGTTTAATGGCCTTAGCAGTCAACCCTCTTTCTGGTCCCATGATCGATCGACACACCTGCTTCTCCTACACTTTCTCATGCTCTGCCATTTGCTCAGTTATTGGAGGCATCGTTATCAACTTGCTGCGCTTCCCTGATAGTCCTGCCTCCTTATCACAGTCCCTAACCCAGCTTCTCCCACATTTATATAAGCCCTCAGGATTCGACATTTATACTCTGCAAATGCTCTGTCATGCACATCCGACCTCCGAGCACAGTATTCCGGTTTGATCCTCAGCTGCCCACGGTCGCTGAGCTTCACCCACACCAGTCTCAGTATGGGTCCAGGATCTATATCTGTGGACACGGCTGCTGGACACCATTTCTAACCCCTCGGGCCACTTCTTTCTCCGCGAAGATAGTACGATAACTTCTCAACCCCCGTCTCCCGATGACGCCACCATAGTTTTCCACGCTGAGCAAGTGAGCAAGGAGGCTCCGTCGTCACTCTCCAAGATAGCTTCGCCATCACTTCCATGGGGGGGGGGGGGGGGGCAGTGATGCTATGTTTGCGGTTGCGAGCCTACAAGACAGCAACCAGTCACATTCCTGCAACAGGCGTCATCCTGTTCAACTATCGTACACTCCGGAAACCCCATCAGTTTATATATATTTGACGTTGCTGGCGCTTATCTTGTATCTAGGATTTGATAATCCCACTATGGCTTTAGCATATTAGGACATGTTTTTATAAAACAGATCTGAAGATGGTCATTATATACCGAAACCGGTAGTCCGATGACAGTAAATTTGTGACCATAGACGTAAAGTAAAGGAAATTTTGTGACAGTACTTTCAGCGCGTCTTAGTAAATATCCCGGACAATAACCAAACTGTCTTTTTTATTTTTTTTAAGATTACACAGCCATTTGACTGTATATTACTGTATTTTTCATCTGTACAATCTATAGTTCGCATTTAACGCCATTATCCAGTACAATGCTAAAAGTACTTAGACCGTTAACACAGCATATTTTCTAAAGCTAGGCTAAGGCACTTGTTATCGTTTACCTGCTTTGTGCTGATGTTAAAAGATGTGAGATGTTATTGGTCTAAGAACTTTTAGCATTGTACTCGATAGTGAGGTAAAAGCCCAAATCTAGATTTTACAGAAGAAAAATAGTCATATATAGTCAAATGGCGGCGTATTCTATCAAAAAATACGGTACGACCGTGACTCAGCACCATCGAAAACTTTTTACCAAACTGGCTACTTTGTTGTTACAGAATATTTGACAGCTGCCATGCCTGTGAGTAGATTACACCGAATCTGTGCGCCGCGATTGCGTTTATACAGGCACGCGACTAAGGAATGTCAGTTCACATTGAGCTCTCCACGGACGAGTTCTCTGGGCATTACACCGACCACCACAGCCGTCCATCTATCAGAGTCTTTCCTGGAACTATTCATGCAACTGGAGACAATGAGTGCTCCGTTTGGGGCACTACGTGTGACAATCGTAATTGTGATTCAGACTTCGATGACTGATAGTCTATCGGACTTACTGGCCTGCACCTACTTCAAGACAGTGACCTGACTGAGAACTGTTTCTTGTGTTCGTGTAATTGAGCTCCAAAGAAGGAGGATGTGAGCTTTTAGTTTTCATCAATAAACTTATTGTTCACTGTCTACCGGGCCATTAATTTTCTTACGTCGAATTTGATGTTGGGCTACAAAAACCACCGCTCTCCACCAACGCCCAGAAGAAGGAAGTGGTGGTTAATACTGACATTTGCAGAACCGTTGCCTCCCTCACGACTGGAGTCACCTCCGACCCCAACAATATCTTCAGTTGAACTTTTCGTTCTGGGAAAGTGTCATTTCATTCTGTGTTTTACTTGGTTTCAGATTTAAGTTTCACTCCTGTATCCATTCATCCCAATATCTGTTGGTATTTTGTGACATTCTCAGTTTACATTCCTGTGCAGTCCAATTTCGTGTCCATGAACATTAGACTGTGTTTCCGCTACTTGATGTCATCCTCCAAATATAACACGGACAAAACATTTGTAGTCTAATTACTGCGGGCATGACATGGTGCCTGAGCATCGGAATACGTTAAACGGTCACCATGGTCCAGATAATAGATAGCACTGACACCTAACGCCAAATGGGCGACTGCCTGGACAACCCTCTAAATAGGAAGCACCAGGTTGTCTACGGATTAATTTCTTCTAGGCAGTGTTTGTAAAGGCACCAGTGCAGGCAGATACAGAGAGAAGAGTTGCAGGCTGACGAAGAGAAGCCACCATCAACGTGTCTCGCCAACATGTCTCCGCTTACGTCCTCATGCTTCATCGACTCCATTAATCAACATGTGGTGAGATCAGATGACCAATCCCATCTCCTGACATCTCTATGTCCAGACTAATCGCCCCTCAAAACTTGTATTTATAATTTAAATGTCACTATCCAAACGAATAAACATAACTGTTCGTACAGTGCAGTCTTTAACCGCTGCTGTCTACTTCAATTAGAGTTTCCGGGCTGTGAGGCCATGTTTGATACGTAAGTCATAGTACGGAAGCACAATGAAGGTGAGTTGGACGTCACAATATTATTAAGCCAAATATTCAGTTTATGATGAAGAATGTAATTTCTCGGGTTTATCTGTGATCACACACCCACCGGCCATGAAGTTTACAGGAAAGGTACGTCTTCGATGACTCTATAAGGAATCCAATCATCAACTAAGAAAAACTGTAAGGATGTAGGTCGAACACTTCGTCCAAGAAGACAGAAAAAAAGGACTAATGAGGAACAATGGTCACCAAATGGGAAAGTTTGCATAGGGAAAGTGTTAAACACATATGCAATTGAAATGATCTTTAGATGCCCCCAAGAATATAGAAGGATGTTTAAGAATGGGAATCGATATATGGCACCCACTAACGACAACTGCGGTGTATAAAATTCTGTGTAATTGTGGACATGTATATACTGGAACCACAAACAGAATTGTGAACATTCGCTCAGCCGAAAAGAAAAGTAGCTGCCGTCTGGAACATTCTGACAAGTCTGCTGTGGATTGAAAGTATCACTCTACAGTGGATTGTGCCCTGATACGAAACTCCCTGTGTGCCAGACCGAGACTGGAATTGGGACCTTTGATTTCCTGGGCAAGTACACTACCACGTGAGTTGCCCAAGCACGAAACACCTACCGTCCTCACAGCTTCATTCCGGCCAGTACCTCGTCTCCTACTTTCCAAGCTCTGTTCTAGTTCTCCTGGGGTAGAACACTTTCCCGTGTAAGGGGAAGGTCCTGAGTTCGAGTCTCGGTCTGGAGCACAGTTTTAATCCACCAGAAAGCTATGAATGAGCGTAGCAGAACAGTTTATCCGATGTGGAACCCACGAAATAAAATTAAATGAGACGAGCGTTTTAGAAAAGACGACTAATTGTGGTGCATACCCCAAACTCCATAAAAACTTTATTAGAAACGATGGAGATGCTAAATTAGATAAACTAGTGATGTCTGCATTGTATCAATAGAATAACAATGGAGCATTTTTAACCGAGAACGGTGTCGCCAGCGAAAGATAATCACACAATCGGTATCACGTGATGAATAGTGGTGCACTCTATGCAGCTCTATACAGTATATGAGGCAGCCCTCGCGCCATTGATGCAGTTGTTCTACTTCAGAAGATGTCTCCCGCAATGGGAGACGAAATCACAGTCCGAAAATTTAAATGAAATAAACATAATTATTGTTACTGCCCATTCCTTTTAGTAAAATATTCTGGGCTGCTATGCCGTGGTCGGATGGATTTCCCATTATCCAATGTTTAGTCCCCATTTGTGTGGATATTTTCAAGGGGGACCGTAACTTCTTTGAATGTCCGATTCACACCCAGGTTCACTGGTGTCGGTATCAAAATTCTTTTGGGTTTTAACGTAAAATCTTCCCGATTGCGGCATAATATCGGAATATTGCTGCAGTCAGTAGCGAGCCGTGGTGTGAAGTGGACATTCAAAGAAGCAACGATCCCCCCGGAAAATGTCCTCTGCAGGTGAGGACGAAACGTCGGGTTTGATCGAAGATCCATCTGACCGCGGCAAAACAGCTCGGAATATTTTCTTAATTGTGACCATTTCGGCCATGAAGTTTGCATTTTACTGCACTACACATCCCTGTTGTAATTTGGAATCCATAACAACCGTACTGTAATGTCAGTTCACTAAGATTGGTTATATGTAAGAGAGGCCCCGAGCACAGTATTCTAAAAAATAAATGGGAAGTGAAGGGAAATACTGCCAATGTAATTAGTAAAAATAATGTGTGTGTGTGTGTGTGTGTGTGTGTGTGAGAGAGAGAGAGAGAGAGAGAGTGGGAGCGACACGGGGAGGGGAGAGAAGGGGGAAGGAAAGAGTCGGAAAGGGGGGACCCATTAGCAATCTAAAAACAGCAGAAAAAGTGAAAATGTATGAAGTACTTTGATACCTTAAGGTTTCCTGGCGATTAACAGACAATGAAAAGTACCGACGCAGTGTGCAGTTGGTCTGTGAAGAAATGTACCGTTGCCTTGCAGCTAGGTGAACCGCGCTTCGGCATTTGAGCGGGCAGAGGGCAGAAGGCAGAGGGCGCAGCGAGCATCTCACGTGTCGCCGGCGCACCTGCCACCCGTCCAGAGGCTGTCTGTCCCCACCCTCCACCCAGCAGTTGCGTCTCTTCCAGCAGCCGCCTCGCCCCGCCTCGCCCGCCTTTATTGTATTTGATTTCAGCGGGCTGTTCGCGAGCCACCGGCAGCTGCGCAGACCCCCTGGGTCCCTGGGGAGTCTCCACACGCTGATGGGCCGGCGAAAGGAGCCAGCCTGCTGGTGGAACGATACTGCCCCGAGGCCGTACGGGAGCGAAAGGCCGGTCGTCTGCCTTGATGGCGCTGTTGGCGGCGTCAAAGCACCAGCACCTAGCGTTTCCACTGATGCGACTAAACTGTGCGTTAAACAGACTTACCCGAGGTGCTGCCACTTTAGTAATGTAACAGCACTCTACCTGCCCGTGTCTTCCTCCATTACAGCCAATCTCCGTTCCACTGTGCATCAAAATACGGCTGAAAGATAATTTAATTCGCAGGTCCACAACTAGTTTTAATTCCTTCGTTTTACTTCACAGTCTCTTAACGATCTCGGCGTTGATCGGTAGTTGATTCTTTAGTAGTGGGTTTAAAACTGGCTGTGGAAATACTGCAAAGAAAGTATTCGCATTTGTTGCGAAAGGCCTCTTAAGAGGCGCTAATGACGGTGGAATTTAAAACCCCACCCCACACCCTTCACTCTCTTCAGAGGCATACTCCTGATGGATACCAGTAATCTGAATATGTAACTCGTAGATCAGACGATAGTTCAGGTACATATGCCGACGTCGCAAGCTGAAGATGAAGAGACAGAGAAAGCGTATGAGGATATTGAAAGGGTAATACAGTGTGTAAAGGGATATGAAAACCTGATAGTCATGGGAGACCGGAATGCAGTTGTAGGGGAAGGAGTAGAAGAAATATGTTACTCAAGAATACGGGCTTGGGACAAGGAATGAGAGAGGAGAAAGATTAATTGAATTCTGAAACAAGTTTCAGTTAGTAACTACTTTGTTCAAGAATCACAAAAGGAGGAAGTATACTTGGAAAAGGCCGGGTCATACGGTAAGATTTCACTTAGATTACACCATGGTCCGACAGGGATTCAGAAATCAGATACTAGATTGTAAGTCGTACCCAGGAGCATATATAGGCTTAGATCACAAAATAGTGGCGAAGAAGAGTGGGCTGATGTTTAAGATATTACTCATGAACAATCAATACGCAAAGAAGTGGGATACTGAAGTACTAAGGAATGATGAGATATGCTTGAATTTCTCTAAGGCTATAGATACAGCAATAAGGAATAGCTGAGTAGGCGGTACAGTTGTTGAAGAATGGGCATCTCCAAAAAGTACCATCACAGAAGTTGGAAAATAAAACGTAGGTACAAAGAAGGTAACAGAAGAAATGCTTCATATGATCGATGAAACGGGTAAGTGCAAAAATGTTACGGTAAACTCAGGAATACAGAAGTACAAGTCGCTGACGAATGAAATACAGGGAAGCTAAGATGAAATGGCTGCAGGAAAAATGTGAAGAAATCGAAAGAGAAAAGATTGTCAGAAGGACGGACTGGCGTACAGGAAAGTCAAAACAACCTTCGGTGACATTAAAAGCAAGTGTGGTAACATCAAGAGTGCAACGGGAATTCCGCTGCTAAGTGCAGAAGGGAGAGCAGATATGTGGAAAGAATACACTATTAGGTGGAAGATTAGTATGATGTGGTAGAGCATGAAACTGGAATCGATTCAGAAGAGATAGGAGACCCAATATTAGAATTATAATATAAAAGAGCTTTGGAGGAATTAAGATCAAATAAGGCAGAACGGACAGATAACATTCCAGCAGAATTTCTAAAATCATTGGGGAAAGTGGCAACAAAACGACTATTCGCATTGGTGTGTAGAATGTATGAGTCTGGCGACATACCATCTGACTTTTGGAAAAATATCATCCACAGAATTCCGAAGACTGCAAGAGCTGACAAGTGCGAGAATTATATCACAAACAGCTTAACAGCTCAAGCATCGAAATTGCTGACCAGAATAATATGCAGAAGAATGGAAAAGAAAATTGAGAATGTGCTTGATGACGATCAGTTTGGGTTTAGAAAAGATAAAGGCACGAGAGAGGCAATTCTGACGTTACGGTTGCTAATGGAAGCAAGACTAAAGAAAGATCAAGACACGTTCACTGGATTTTTCGACCTGGAAAATCATTCGACAATGTAAGATGGTGTAAGGTATTCGTAATTCAGAAAAAAAGTGGGGATAAGCTGTATGGAGAGACGGGTCATATACAATACGTACAAGAGCCAAGTTGGAGTAAGAGTGGACAACCAAGAACGAAGTGCTCAGGTTAAAAAGGGTGTAAGACAAGGATGTA
The DNA here is from genome assembly GCF_023864275.1 of Schistocerca cancellata. NCBI lineage: Eukaryota > Metazoa > Arthropoda > Insecta > Orthoptera > Acrididae > Schistocerca > Schistocerca cancellata. Next base: position 958,286,075 of record NC_064627.1, read on the forward strand.
GTCTTTCTCCCCTACTGTTCGATCAGGACATCGAAGAAGCAATGATGGAAATAAAAGAAAATTTCAGCAGTGGAATTAAAATTCAAGGTAAAAGGATATTAATGATACGATTCGCCGATGACATTGCTATCCTGAGTACAGAATGTGGAGTGAGAGTTAATCGAAGAAAGATGAAAGTAATGAGATACAGTAGAAATGGTAACAGCGAGAAACTTAACATCAGGATTGATGGTCACAAAGCAGATGAAGTTAAGGAATTCTTCTACCTAGACAGTAAAATAACCAATGACGAACGGAGCAAGGAGGACATCAAAAGCAGACTAGCAATGGCAAAAAGGGCATTCCTGAACAAAAGAAGTCTACTAGTATCAAACATAGGCCAACTGGAAGAAGTAATTTCTAAGAACGTACTTCTGGAGTACAGGACTGTATGGTAGTGAAACATGGTCGGTGGGAAAACCGGAACAGACGAGAATCAAATAAATTGAGATGTAGTGCTACAGACGAATGTTGAAAATTAGGTGGACTGATAATGTTAGGAATGAGAAGGGTCTGCGCAGAGTCGGAGAGGAAAGGAATATGTGGAAAACACAGATGAGGAGAAGAGACTGGATAATAGGACATGTGTTAAGACGTCAGGGAATGACTTCCATGGTACTAGAGGTGGTTATAGAGGGCAAAAATTTTAGAGGAAGTCCGAGATTTGAATACATCCACCAAATAATTGAGGGCGTAGGTTGCAAGAGATACTTTGAGATGAAGAGGCTGGCACAGGAGAGGAATTCGTGGCGGGCTGCATCAAACCACTCAGAGGAGTGATGATAAAAAAAAAAAGTTCAGATGGACACAAGTAATTCCGCTGCGCCTATTATATATCGCCTACTCATACCGACAAGTTGTTATCACTTCCATTTCATTTCTTGTACATCGTGTGCCAATAAGAAGTGCCTCTATTATATAAGAATTCACTCCTGGCCCTTACTCATGCAGTTAATCGGCTTGGCATTGACTGAAAGTGTTGACTATCATCTTGGAGATGGTAGTGGTGTTCAGTCTGTGGACTGGTTGGTGCAGCTCTCCATGTTACTCTATCCTTTGTAGGCCTCTTCGTCTGCGAATAACTACTGCAGCTTCCATCCTTAGCTTCCATGCTTAGCGTACTCATCTCTTCGTCTTCCTCTACGACTTTTAGCCTCCACGCTTACCTCCAGTACTAAACTGGTGATTCCTTGATGCCTCAGAACGCGTCCTACCAACCGATCCCTTCTTCTTGTCAAGTTGTGCAACAAATTCCTCTTCTCTTCAGTTCTATTCAGCACCTCCTGATTAGTTACGTCACCTACCCATCTAATCTTCAGCATTCTTCTGTAGCACCACAATTTGAAAGCTTATATTCTCTTCTTGTCTAAAGTGATTATCGTCCATGTTTCACTTCCATACATGGCTACACTGCATACAAATACTTTCACAAAAGACTTCCTGACTCTTAAATCTACATTCAAAGTTAACAAATTTCTCTTCTTCAGAAACTCTTTGCTTGCTATAGTCAGTGTAGGTTTTATATCCTCTCTACTCTGACCGTCATCAGCTATTTTGGTCCCCAAATAACAAAACTCGTGTACTACTTTTACTTGTCTTGTTTCCTAATCTAATATCCTCAGCATTACCTGTTCGACTACATTCCATTACTCTCGTTTTCCTTTTGTTGATGTTCATCTTATATCTTCCTTTTAGGACACAGTCCATTCCGTTCAGCTGCTCTTCCAGGCAGGTCCTGTCTCTGACAGAATTACAATGTCGTCGGCAAACCTCAAAGTTTTTATTTCTTCTCCGTGTATTTTGATTTATATTCCTAATTCTTCTTTTTGTTTTCCTATACCGCTTGGAGATATCGTGATAAATTCTGTCCAACTGCCGCGCGGGATTAGCCGAGAGGTGTAAGGCGATGCAGTCATGTACTGTGCGGCTGGACCCGGCAGAGGTTCAAGTCCTCCCTCGGGCATGGATGTGTGTGTTTGTCCTTTAGGATAATTTAGGTTAAGTAGTGTGTAAGCTTAGGGACAGATGACCTTAGCAGTTAAGTCCCATAAGATTTCACTCAAATTTGAACATTTCTGTCCAACTGTCGCATTTAATTGTCAAAATCGCGAGCTCGTTGGAGAGCCCTACGCATAGCGCTCAACACGTTGTCAATTGTGAAGAAACCGACGACCATGTTGGCCAATGTAGGTTTTGGCAAGGACGAAGAAAAGCAGTAGAACTCTCACCGTGTACGGGTGGCATTATCTTGCATGAATTGAAGGGCGACGCACTGGGGCGTTGAATATCGTTAACGTACTGCTGTGTAACAGGATATATTGAATGGAATGAACAGTCCAGTGAGTGAAGCATATGGGTTGAGAGTAAATAGAAGAAAGATGAAAGTAATGAAAAGTAGCACGAATGAGAACAGCGAGAAACTTAACATCACAGTTGGGGATCACAAAGTGGACGAAGTTATGGAATTCTGTTACCTAGGCAGCAAAATAACCTATGATGGGCGGAGCAAGGATGACATAAAAACCAGGCCAGCACTTGTGAAAAAGGCGTTGCTGGCCAAGAGCCGTCTGCTAGTTTTAAACCTATTAAACCTTACTGAGAATGTGGGTTTGTAGCAGAGTATTTTATAGTGGTGATATATGGACTCTAGAAAAACCAGATGAGTCTCGAAGTCTTTCGGATGTAGGTGTGGATGTCGTTGTGGTATTGAAGAATTACGTGGACTGATAAGGTAGGGAATGAGGAGGTTCTGCTTAGAACAGGCGAGGAAAGGAACATATGGAAAACACTGACAAGAAGAAGGGACAGGATGGTAGGACATCTGTTAAGGCGCAGGGAATAACTTCTATGGTACTAGAGAGAGCTGTAGGGGGTAAAAATTGTAGAGAAAGGCAGTTATTGGAGTACAACCAGCAAATAATTGAGGACATAGGGCGTATTTTCTAGTTCGAGATGAAAAGGTTGGCACAGGAGAGGAATTCTTGTGGTGGGGGGTGGGGGGGGGGGGGGCACACCTGCAGACCATCAGTCGTGACTGTCGGACCAGATGACGGGCCTGACGGGCGACTGTCAGGTGGCTGTCCGGAATGTCTCCAAACAAGTCCTCGCTGCTGATTGGGACTCAGTTCGAAGTGGGACTTATCGCTGAAGGCAGTTGTACTACAGTGGATGAGACTGCAGCCGAAGAAGTGTCTGGAGACATCTCGGTCAGCAGTGGAATACTAACCTGAATCGACCTCCATATGGGCTAACAAGCAGGAGTGATGGCCGTGGGTGTCATTTCTTGAAAATAGCAGGACCGTTTTTGTTGTAATCTGCGGCACACTTGCAGCACAGCGGTACGACGACGATATGGCATGGCAAGCCATCATGGCCTACATTTTGGCAAGATAATTCCGCCTGCACACGGCAAGAACTACTGCCTTTTGACTTCGTGCTTGGCAAAACATAACTTGGCTTCTGGTCCATTCGGATGATTCCTGAGTGATGCGTCTTCTTTTTTTTTCTCTTAGAGTGCACAATAGCACGACTCCTACGCCTAATGTCCTTCAAACAGTTATGAGGCGTGTTTTTTAAGTAAGTACCGTTTTGAAATTTAAAAAAAGACGTGCTACGATGTCTGAATAATTCAATTTTTAGGTGAAAGCCTGTACCTTAATCTACGCACTGACGCCATTGCAGTTTGATTCTTCCCTGTTCACGTTGTGTACTGAGTGTTTAACATGCCTCCGATAATCGTGAGTCCCGCCGAATGTGAAGTACGGGCTGTTATAAGATTTCTTAGCGATAAAGGCCTAAAAGCGATCGATATTCAACGTGAGATCTGTGCAGTTTACGGAGAGAACATTATGAGTGATGGAATGGTAAGAAAGTGGGTCAGAGCATTTAAAGATGGCCGCACAAATGTGCATGATGAACAACGGATTGGGCGTCCTTCGGTCGTTAATGAAAGTTAGGTGCAGGAAGTGGACAATAAAGTGAGATAAAACAGACGCTTTACGATTTCCTCCTTGCGGGATGACTTTCCTAATGTTTCTCGTAGTGTTTTGTATGACATTGTGACCGAGCACTTGAATTACCGAAAATTGTGCACACATTGGGTACCGAAAATGTTGACGGATGTGCACAAAACCAAACGTTTAGACAGTGCGTTGACTTTCCTTGAACGGTACCACAACGACGGTGAAGATTTCTTAAGCCAAATTGTTAGGGTGATGAAACATGGGTGGCCTACGTCACACCAGATTCAAAGGAACAGTCCATGGAAGTTGAGCAAGGGCATCGTTTTGCTGCACGACAATGCTCGTAGTAATGGATGCTTCCTTCCTTCATTGAAAATGTCCGCTTCCCGATAATAACGTTTCTTGTTGTCTTTTAGTTATCGTGTCAACAAGCCCACATTTACGTCGATAGCACATCTTCTACTAGTTCATACAGCTTATATCACCCGCAAGACAGCCAGAAATGTACTAAGTCCAGCCCGAAACATTACGAGATTAATACAGTCAATACTCTGCTACGAAATGAGTTTCACACTCGCTCCTTTTCAGTGGATTCTTCCAAGGAAGATAGTCGCCACAAAATTTTCTGTAAATGCATACTGAACACGCCACGCAGAATTCTTCACAAAGGCCGATGGTTTCACACGCGGTTTTTTCTACAAAAAACACTGCTAAATCTCCCAAACTTCACAGAACCGTCCGTAAATGCATCTGCTTCCACAGCGATATAAACCGAACGCGAAATAACAGTCACTTCTCCATTTTACAAATAACTTTTTCGGACACGTCTAACACGACCTTCTCGTCCGGCAGTTAGTCCACGACTGTCATAATGCCGCTGCTCACAGCGCATATACTACTTGATAGACCGCAGGAAAGGCTTCAGTCTGATTGGTTGGTCAAATGAACAGCCAATCAGATCAATATTTCAAGATCAAATTCGCGCCTAAACTGTTTTACTCCAATCAACATTCGCAGAAGCATTTACGTCATTTTATGGTGCAAGTGTTAATAAAATGTTCCACCAAACCAAACGAAAACTAATCTTGAACTAACTTCAGGAAAACATTACTCTACAAATAACCATTCTGGCTGCCTTCTTACAAAAACAAGTACGTTTGGACATACGTCATCAGCAATGTGGGTACAAACATCTTTCCCACTCTATGATTGCATAATGCATTAATGAAATTAATCTTAAAGTTTAACGTATGTCCCACATACACACTGTCACTCACTCTCATTTACTCCCACAACAACATAAGACACAAATAATAATTTTGTCTGAATTTTATATTACGAAAATGAAAATTAAAGTTTTAATATGAAACTCTCAGTTAATTAATTCTGCACATTGAGAGTTCTGTTTATGTTTTCAAATAATACCAAAAGGTAAACTATTATAGTTCCTAACTGAATTTAATTCCCTAAGTGTCGGTTTCTGACTTTTTTAATGGATTTCTATAGCTCCGAAACTATTATAGGTAGCGGTACTAAATTTTGACACAATGTTCGTCTGAATAATAAAAGGTTATGTATCAAATTTGGAATAAAACAGATAATATTTAACATACTTATTTAGTTTCTTAGGTGAGGTGAATAAGTGATTTTAGTACACGCCACAGTGAGCATTCTCACGGTCTGCTTTAGCGACAGGTGTGGCTGTGACGCATACGGCAGGCCACAGGTCGGCCGCCGCCGAATGCTACTATACTGCAGGCTTCCAAAACAGATTGTCATAACGGAACAAAACTTACTGCAAAAATCTGTAGTCGCGTAATAGCTGCAATGCTACACCTCCAGTACGAAAGTTAAGACAGCTCCAAGCGTGCAATTGTAATGCAACTATAAATAAGTTTGGTCTCAGTGCCTTTTTCCGCATTAATATTGAAATGTTTATTACACGGGTTCTGAAACTGTTCGAATTAATACTGGAGGACAGCAAAACAAATGTATTTAGTTGTGGTACATGTGCTTTCTGACGGCCATTTCTGATGCTGCGGGCAATTTACACTGAACGTAGTTTATAGCATGGGCATTCAGAGAAACTGCTCTAATGCCCGAACATTGACCTTTTTGCAGGTAGTACATCGTCGGACCATTAACTGACATGTCCATTCGAATATTCTTTGAATGACTGCAATAGTACCAGCAGGGACGGCAGTTTTAGCGGCGAGATATCTTTTTCCACAGTGGTTTAGTATGCCCCCACAGAAAGAAATTCTGATACACGAGGTCAGGTGACCTGGGTATACTGGCGACAGGGCCACCTTCTCGGCCGATCCTTCGATTCCCGAAGGTGACTCTCACATGATTCCTTGCGGAAATGCTGAAAGTACATCCTTTGTCTAATATTCAGAGTTACATCCTCTGTCAGTTCTGGCAACTGAAGTTCCACGAAGATGCGGTATCTTCGTCTACTGATGCGGAATGGAAGGATGTATGTTCAGATCAACTTGTCACAGACAATGACTGCCCACACATTAACACCGAATCGCTGCTGGTGAGCACGAGGTAAAGTACCTTGTGGATTCACATGCGAACTGTGGTGTCACCGCCAGACACCACACTTGCTAGGTGGTAGCCTTTAAATCGGCCGCGGTCCGTTAGCATACGTCGGACCCGCGTGTCGCCACTATCAGAGATTGCAGACCGAGCGCCGCCATACGGCAGGTCTAGAGAGACTTCCTAGCACTCGCCCGAGTTGTACAGCCGACTTTGCTAGCGATTGTTCACTGACAAAATACGCTCTCATTTGCCGAGACGATAGTTAGCATAGCCTTCAGCTACGTCATTTGCTAAGACCTAGCAAGGCGCCATTACCAGTTACTATTGATGCTGTAAAACATGTACCGTCAAGAGCGATGTTCACCATTTATGGATTAAAGTTAAGTACTCCAGCAGCTACGTACGTTTTTTGCTAAACTCTAATTTCCTTGTCCTGTTCCACACCTCACGCCAGCCTGCGTGAGCTAAAACGTGTGCCTTTCGGCTTCCTCTAATAACACAGGGTTGGCTCTCCTGCCAATGCACAACATTTGGCGACGAGACCACACTGCGTTCGTTACTATACTGCCCTGATTTACTTGTGTAATGGCTTCGCCACCATCTCCAGATGTATTGTCCGAATTTTATCGCTTACAGAATCAGCAGACGCAGGCCTTACTGGATGCCCTTGGACAGCTCGTCCAGGGTCAACGTGCAAGGCAAAACGATGCGGCAGCCGCTGCTCCACCGCTAACGCAGCCACAACACGCAGTTGCACCAACTTTTCGTCCTTTTGATGCTGCACTGGAAGCTGGACGGAGTGGTCACGCCAATTTGGATTCCATCTCGCCGCCTACAGCCTTTTCTCCTTTCTTCCGTCGGGGTCGCCACGTACCGTGCAATAGTCAAATTATTTCCCCAACGCGACGTAGCAACTCTGTCCTACGATGAAATTTTGTCTGCATTAGATACATATTTCAAAGAATCAGTCAATGTAGTTGCGAAAAGGTATACCTTCTTTCGTACAAAACGTACGGCAGGTCAGACTAATAGGGAGTGGGTTGCAACCTTGCAAGGCCTTACTAGGGATTGTGCTTTTGAGTGTGAATGTGGACACCCTTATTCAGATACTATGGTACATGATGCAATTGCACAGAACGTTTCTGATGTTCTTATATGGGAACGGATTTTGAAACTAGTCAATCCCTCCCTTCCACAAGTGATGGACATATTGGATCGGCAGGACACACTTGACTTTGCTCAGGAATCATTTGAAACTTCGTCACCCGTGTGCCAGGTTAACCGGCCCGCCGAGCGAGCTGCACGGAACAGTAAACAGTCCTCGCGCCCGACTGCGCCAAAGCGGCCAAACTCTCAGCCACTTGTACCACGCTGGCAAGCAAATGCAGTGATAAAATCATGCCCGCAGTGTGCTACTAGACATTCATGTGAGACTTGCCCGTCACGCCAAGCTATTTGCTTTTTCTGTAATAAAAAAGGACATGTTCAACGTGTTTGCCAGAAAAGCTCAACAGTGACTGTGTTCGTCCCACAAGTAGTGTGCGTCGACATCGCCGGCACCCCCGTCAAGTTGCAAGTGATTTTGTACCAGTGACAGTTCACGTTTCACGAGACAGTCGCTCTTGTCATCAGCAGGACACTAAACTTTTTGTACACTTGGACATTAACGTCAAAGTGATACCATTCCAGCTCGATACCGGAGCTGCAGTTTCACTGATCAATCAAGACACTTACAAACTGCTGGGCACACCTCCGTTGCGTGCCACAGATGTTCAGTTAAGTACCTATTTAGGTCGCGATCTCCCTGTGTTAGGACAGTGCAGCCTTCTTGCAACATACAAGGGACAAACAAAACTTGTGTCATTTTACGTCCTTCGTTCTTCTTCTGCAGTGAACTTGTTTGGTTTCGATTTATTTCAGTTGTTTAACTTGTCTATAGTCGATCAGGTCCTATCAGTGAACCAGACTGTGCCTTCAGCCAGTGTTTCTCGTCTATGTGAAGAATATGCAGACATGTTTGCACCGGGCCTCGGTTGCGCTAAGAACTATAAAGCACGTTTGGAACTGAAAGTAACCGCACAACCGAAATTTTTCAGAGCGCGCAATGTAACCCACGCATTGCGTGAAGAGGTCGCAAAAACAGTACACGATTTGGAATCACAAGGTGTAATTGAACGTGTGAACGATTCTCTCTGGGCATCACCCTTAGTAATTTTGAAAACCCTTCCGGAAAATTGAGACTTTGCGTGGACTTCAAGGCAACAGTGAATCCACAACTAGTGACTGCAACTTTTCCTTTACCCCGCCCGGAAGATCTTCTTGACAAACTGTGCCCGGGTAAATATTTTTCGTAGTTGGACCTAGCAGATGCGTACTTGCAAATACCAGTGGACGAAGAATTCCAGCGCGTTTTGGTGGTTAACACGCATCTTGGTTTGTATCGATTCAACCGACTGCCATTTGGGTGTGCATCCGCCCCTGCATTGTTTCAGAAATATCTACAAACTGTTTGTGCGTCGATCCCTACTGCAGCAATCTATCTGGACGATATTGTGATCTCCGGAAAGATGGAAGAAGAACATTTAGCCAATCTCAGAACATTATTTCAGGTCTTGCAACAAAATGGTCTTCGCTTGCGGAAGGACAAATGTGTGTTATTTGCTCGTGACTTACCCTATCTGGGACATGTACTCAATGCCCAAGGCATACATCCCAGTCCAGAGCACCTCCGTGCCATACAAGACTTGCCTTCGCCGCTGAATTTGAAGCAGCTACAGAGTGTGCTGGGAAAAATAAATTACTATAACAAATATGTTCCACAGGCCTCTTCCATTTCAGCTCCGCTTCATCGCTTACGCCGTAAAGGTGTTCCGTTCGTCTGGACGACGGAGTGCGAACGCGCCTTTCGCCAGTTGAAATCGGCGTTGCTTTCCAATACTTGCCTTACGCCATTCGATCCCCGGAAGCTCCTTTTGTTGATGGTGGATGCATCGGATTTCGGGATCGGTGCTGTGCTTGCGCACAAAGATGGTTCGCACGATCGCCCTATTGCCTTTGCGTCCAAATTGCTCTCGTCTGCGCAACGAAATTATTCACAGATCGAGAACGAAGCGTTGGCTCTCGTATTTGGTGTTAAAAAGTTTCATGATTTCTTGTATGGTCATCACTTTACCATCATCACAGACCACAAACCTTTGACATCGCTTTTTCATCCAACCAAGCCTGTACCTCCACGTACAGCGCAGAAATTCATTCGCTGGTCTATTTTCCTCTCGCAGTACCGCTACGATATCTTCTATCGGTCCACTGCTAAGCACAGAAACGCCGATGCGTTGTCTCGTTTGCCTGTTGCTGAGGATAGAGCATTCGATTCCTCCGAACTTGCTTGCATGTTCATTGATGCGGAAACTGATGACGTGGTCAAATCGTTTCCGATTGATTTTCGTCGTGTAGCTACTGCCACAGCTGCCGACCCTGGCCTTGCTACCGTTCTGCGTTTTGTTGCTACGCAATGGCCCTTGTCAAAGTCATGGATCGGGGATCCGTTGGTTCGCCGATTTTTTGCTCACAAGGAGAGACTTTTTGTACGACGTGGTGTTTTGCTGTTGCGTTCAGATAATGATCAGTCCAGGGTCGTGGTCCCACGTTCGTTACAGTCCTCTGTCTTACGGCTTCTCCACCAAGGACATTGGGGTATAGTGAGAACGAAACAACTTGCTCGTCAGCACTGTACTTGGTTCGGAATCAATGCTGCAATTACGAATATGTGCTCTTCTTGCATGGTGTGTGCCGAACAACAATCAGCACCACCGTGGAAATTATTTGCTTGGCCAAAAGCCACTTCCCCTAGGCAACGCTTATACATCGAATTTGCTGGTCCATTCTGGAATGCTCGATGGTTGGTTGTGGTAGATTCATTCAGTAATTTTCCTTTTGTTGTCCGGATGTCTTCCACGACGTCATCTGCCACCATCCAAGCGTTATCCGCTATCTTTTGCATTGAAGGTCTTCCACAGACAATTGTTTCCGACAATGGCCCACAATTCATGTCTGCAGAATTTCAGTCATTCTGCAAGGCAAATGGTATTCAACATCTGACGTCCGCGCCGTTTTCGCCACAGTCAAACGGTGCCGCTGAACGTTTGGTCAGGACTTTCAAGTCACAGATGTTGAAGTTGAAAGAGTCGCACTCTCAGGAGGACGTGTTATTGCTCTTTTTGTCCTCGTATCGCTCTCAGCCTCGAGATGGTCGCTCGCCGGCTGAGTTGCTTCACGGTCGCCCTCATCGCACCTTGATGTCTTTGCTACATCCGCCGCATCAGGTTCCTGTGCAGCGGCAGACACGTGCTGTTGCTCCAGGCGACGTTGTCTACTACCGCAACTATCGAGGTTCACGGCGTTGGCTCGAAGGGCGCATTCTTCGCTGCCTCGGCCGCTCGATGTATCTGGTTTTGGGGGCCTCTGGTGAGGTGCGTCGGCATCTCAATCAGCTGCGCCTCTGTCGTCGCACGGGATCTACCACTCCCCGTCTGCTTTCAGCGACGGAGCCGTCCGGTCAGCGCCCTGGGGACCCATCTACTGGCTCGCCTCAGCCCCAGGTGTTACCGACGCTGCCTTCCATTTTGCCCCATGGCGACGCGCCGCCGCCGCCGCCGCCGCCGCTTCTCCCGCCGGCGACGCCCGCAGTGGACGCGTCGCTGCAACCGCCGGGCGCCTCCCTGGGTCACGCGCCGCCGATCGCTTCCCGTGCCCAGTTGTCCTCCGACATGGAACTCTTGCCCGCTCCGGACCATATGTCGTCTTCGCCCGTCGGGTGCCCCGAACCGATGGAGGTCGACCCTTCGGCCCCTCCTGTCTCTCTGCGGGCGCATACACCACATGTTGGCGTGCACCCTGGAGCAGGTTTTCAGGCGTTTCCTAGCTCCCCTCGGACCGAATGGCAGGGTGCGTGTGGCACAGCCTCGCTTGTTGTTAGGCTTCGCACCTCATCGCATACTTCAACATGGGGTCCTCCCCACGGCGGGCGGAAGGCTTATAACACAACCGTACGCCGATTTGCGGGGGAGGAATGTGGTGTCACCGCCAGACACCAGACTTGCTAGGTGGCAGCCTTTAAATCGGCCGCGGTCCGTTAGTATACGTCGGACCCGCGTGTCGCCACTATCAGACATTGCAGACCGATCGCCGCCACACGGCAGGTCTAGAGAGACTTCCTAGCACTCGCCCCAGTTGTACAGTCGACTTTGCTAGCGATGGTTCACTGACAAAATACGGTCTCATTTGCCGAGACGATAGTTAGCATAGCCTTCAGCTACGTCAATTGCTACGACCTAGCAAGGTGCCATTACCAGTAACTATTGATGCTGTAAAACACTTACCGTCAAGAGCGATGTTCACCATTTATGGATTAAAGTTAAGTATTCCAGCAGCTACGTACATTTTTTGCTAAAGTCTAATTTCCTTGTCCTGTTCCCGACCTCACGCCAGCCTGCGTGAGCTAAAACGCGTGCCTTTCGGCTTCCTCTAATAACACGGGGTTGGCTCTCCTGCCAATCCACCGAAAGAGCCTTCATGAGTAAACAATCTCATCGATGTACAGGACCTCGGCCGGAAATAAGGGGCGAATTGTGCGCGTTGGGGAAAATCGTCAGGTGCTAGTGCTGCCACGCCCTGAAAATGGAAAGGATGAAGCTGCAACACACTCCACACAAGGGTATGTCTGACGCAAAGGATGTGTGCAATACGTCGTGTAATTGTAGATGGGATGTCTTCAGCTTGTCGCAGAATCTCATCTTCCATTTCGAGAGACAGCACTGTTCGACTCTGACGCGGACTGTGCGTACGTGCACGGAAAGCGTTGACGTCGGAATATTTGGTGTTATGAAACCCATCGACAGGGAAAGCGCTGTCGACACTCTCTAGATGCAGGTCGTCCATTGCCATATACAGACCCTTATACCAGATGTGCGTTAGCCATTTGAGCATACGTAAACCGCTCCATTTTCACTGTCGTTGCCACCAAGCGGTAATGACAGCGGCTGAATTGTTGTGTTTACAAGGAAATCACCATTGTCGTTACGAGGCGGTGACGCTTGCGAATGTATAGTGCTATTTCCAAGCAGGCCTCAGAGCCAATGCTCCGTACACAGAGTATTTTTGAAGGTATGAGTACACATTCCCAACAGCGACACCGACACGACAGCTTACGTCAGCATCAATAACAAAATGTTACATGACATTATAAGTTGACTTCAGAGGCCATATATTCCTTGTAGAGTTATATTTGTCCTGGTGTCCTCTACCCCCTGCGTTAGTATGAACGATTAGCACGTCATTTAACGAACTGATCAATGCAAACCTTTTTCTCTGTTGTCGTTTTCATCTTCGTGAAGAGAAAGACGACTGAATATCCCAGGGGGCATAAATACATCTTCGCCTCACTAGACGGATTAGAAGACAACGTCTTAAAATTATATCATAAAAATTTTAAACTCCCTACGGTGGAGTAGTGTGCCAGACCCTGCTGGACAAAATAAGTACTCTGGGAAAAAGTAGTAATCCTCAGATAAATACCGTGTGGTACCGGCTCTAGCCATCAAAAGGCATGAGTTCGACGAGGAAGATAATCGACAAGTTTCGTCACATATTCAATATCAGCCTGAGGCCCCTCACTGACGGTTACGAGGGCGTGCTGATAGGCGAAGACTCCGAATTTTTATGTGAAAGCTCTTGAAGCTTTCTAAATAAAACAAACGTGATTAACATTCTGCATCTTTTCTCTTCCTGTCTACATATTTACTTCTCAACATTCAGTTACATCAGTATGCATACTTGCTAGCTGCCTTATGGTGCGTGGCGGAGGACACCCTGTACTACATCTAGAGCGAGGGAAAAACGACTGTCCATACGCCTCTGTATAATTTCTCGTATTTTATCTTCGTGACTCTTACGCACAATGTTTGTTGGCGGCAGTAGAATCGTTCTGCAGCCAACTGCCGGTTATGTAATTTTTCTTACTAGTGTTCCTAGAAAAAATCGCCGCCTTCCTATTTTGAGTTCCCGAAGCATTTCCGCAACACCTGCGTGTTGTTCGAACATACCTGTAACAAATCTTTCGGACCGCCTCTGAATTACTTCGGTGTCTTATTTTAATCTGGTCTGGTACAGACCCCAAACACTTAGTCAATACTCAAGAATATTTCGCACTAGCGTCCTTTAGGCGTCCCCTTCACAGATGAACTACGCTTTCCTAAAATTCTCCCAAGAAAACGAAGTCGACCTTCGCTCTCTTAGTCCTTGCAAGCTCGTTCCATTTCATATCACCCTGCAACTGTTCGCTCAGATATTTAAACGACGTGTCAAGCGGGACGCTGTTAATGCTGTATCCGTAAATTACGGGTTTGTTTTTCCTACTCATCCTCATTAACTTACAATTTTCTAGATTTAAAGCTGGCTTCCATTCGTCACACCAACTAGAAGTTTTGTCTAAGTCCTCTTGTATTTTGGCGAATTGTGATGCCCATAGCAATTTTAATTTCGACGTGCCAGCGGAGCGATCATTTCATGTTTTATGTACCTGGAAATTCAATGGAAAGATATTGTGTAGCTGGCACAATATGTTTGCGATAACCTTTACAAAAATCTGAAGATGGTAACATAGTTTTACCGAAACTCGTTATCTGTAATAAAGTTTTTTTATATAGATCTCAGCTAAGAAGTTTTTCTTCCCCTACGTTAGTTAAAAACTGTTGTAGTTTTTAACACAATTAAGAAACACAAAACAAAAATTTACGTGAAGGTAGGATCGAACCTGGATCATTCACTTGGCAAAATAGTCCACTACATGCACAGCTGTTTCACTGTGCTAGCAGGGTCTATAAAGTGACGGGTATATGAGATGCGCATAAAAGTTTAGAGCCCTTTTGCACGGAGTCTGCTGGCTAGTGCGCTTTACAACTTTTATGGTAGGAGACCCTTGAGGTATACTACTAATCTGCGAAGTCTCATCCCGAACTGAATTTCCGAGACCATAAAGTACCCTTGTAAGTTGACAGCGCCTGTCAGTATAGAACAATAGCGTGCATGCGACTACACTTCAATAGCTGACCTGCTATCTATGGGAAATAGGCAGTAATGGCTTGCTCGTGTATCGTGCACTTGGAGGCACTTAACAACCTAAGAACACATTACTCCTAACAGCTATAATTATTAATCTGCAAATAAAGTAAATTATGATGTAACGTAGTTCAGTACACTGTCCTCAGTAACCAATAAAAACTTCTGCATTTATAGCCTTAGTATTCTTTATTTAATTTTCAGCTTAATATTTCGTTCATGAATGCCCTTTAGATCCAAAGCTGACTGCTTTTGTCTCATACTTTCTGTACAAAATTTAAGCAGTATAGCATACAAAATCATTCTCTCTACAAACGATATTTAGCAGTTAGAAGAGCGCACCGATACAAGTACAAGGTTGCTTTTATACAGTGCCTGTTGAATCCTTAAACTATCGTTCATCAGTGCGGTATACGAGCGTGAAGTTGATACACGAAGTTAAATGGATAATTTGTTAAAACTTCACTTAATTTCGAAGTATAAGCGGTGTGCGGCATCAATTAAATATTGCGAAGTGTGTGATTCGTGAATGAATTTAAGATCCTGTATTACCAATGACGAGTCCCTTATTCAATAATCAGTTCTTCTGCTACGCGGTTTCACGAGAAACGTTATTTCTTCATAGTGTGATTAAAACTACTAGGTAAAACAGTGACAGAGTTACGATTAATCCAAGTACTTAGTAAATAACTGGAGGTCCTTTGGTATGTTGACAACTGGATGGTAGACTAAATTAAAGTAGCTGTAACACGCAGGATTGATTAATTAATTAACTGAATAAAATATTAAAAGCAACAATAGTAGTGCAGTCAATAAACATTTAAGATATCCAAATATATACACGGTATTTGTCCAGAAATGCGACTATCGTCATTTACGTATGAACCCAGCCGTGTACCATCAAAACTCCACTGTAGTGAGAAAGATTCGACAGTCGGCTTAGAAACGTGTAGGTCCACCTTTGGAACGCAATATAACTGAGAATGCACTCTACAGTCTTTGTAGGTTTCCCAATGTATGTGACATCAGGTGTCCAAGCACAGGTGAATTACAGGCAAGTGGTATGGAGGTGCGCAGTTCGCAACCGAAAGCGTCCCAAATATCTTCCATCAAGTTCACACTAGGTGAATTTGATGGGCAAGACATCAAAATAAGTTCACTGTCATGTTCGGCAGTTATCCTGCTGGAAGGTGCCTTGGATATCGGGAAAGACAGGGATGCAGGTGCTCCGCAATAATGTTCGCGTAGTTCACATGGTGCCTTCGATTACTACGGCAGGTCCCTAGTATTCAAATGGTTCAAATTGCTCCAAGCACTACGGGACTTAACATGTGAGGTCATCAGTCCCCTAGACTTAGAACTACTTAGAACTAACTAAACTAAGGACATCACACACATCCAAGCCTGAGACAGGATTGGAACCTGCGACCGTAGCAGCAGCGCGGTTCCGGACTGAAGCGCCTAGAACCGCTCGGCCACAGTGGCCGACAGGCCCCTAGGATCAGCGTCTTTGTGTAACAAGATACGTGATTCATCCGACCAAATGATACATTCCAACTGATTTGTTGTCCAGTATCGATGATCCCGTGGCGACTGCAATTGTAACTGACGATGTCGTTGTTGGGGTTGGGTTGTTTGGGGGAGGAGACCAAACAGCGAGGTCATCGGTCTCGTCGCATTAGGGAAGAATGGGGAAGGAATTCGGCCGCGCCCTTTGAAAGGAACCATCCCGGCATTTGCCTGGAGCGATTCTAATTCTAGCGGACTGATGACCTCAGATGTTAAGTCCCATAGTGCTTCGACCCATTTGAACCATTTTCAGCCCTCTTTGGACTTCGTTTTCCGAAAGGACGATGGAACTTTAGTGATAACAGTGCACCATTTCGCAGGTCCACAGTTGTTCGCCAGTGATTTGAAGACCATTCTAGACAGTACGAGCCAACAACTTGGCCACCCTGATCACCTGACGTGAATCGCTTCGAACATTTCAGTTTGTGCAAAAAAATCCTGCACCGGCAACCCTTTCGCAGTACAGAGACACCATGGCTCCATATTTCTGTAGAGGGCATCCAGCGACTTGTTGAGTCCATGCCGCGTCCACTTGCTGCACTCCCCTCGGCAAAAGGTGCTCCGACACGACATTAGGAGATATCTCAGGATTTTTGTCATCTCAGTGTATAGCAGATCATACCTCCCAATATTAAAGTAATTGATTTAATTAATAAGCGTATTTCGTGACATGCAGTGTTGAACTGGAATTATATAACTACTTAACTCGGTTAAAATACATTGCCTCCTTGCACTGCGAGTACAGCGTACCGCCTTCAGAGTAACTCATATCGCATGTGTACATCAGACATATGAGCATAAATCGCATTTCGTCTTGTGTGTCTGTAAGTACTTGGTCTACAACTTTGCTTCCGACGTTTTTTCTCGAAGTTCGGGGCTTTATTATGAAAAACGAACAAAAAATTATGATTCGTAGTATTGACCATAGGTGGTCACTACATTCTCCCATCTTTCGGATAGCCATACGAATCACTTGGCGGAAGGACTAGGCGTCTTTTGTGGGGATCCATGAATCGCTTCAATTTTACACTTGCTCATTTGATTGGAAGAGCTGGTCAGCCAGACTGTATGCCTGTATACCACTGACCGAAAAAGATGGCTGTCAGAGAGAGCAACGTATGGAGAATACGGCGGTGGGATAGGACTTCTCATTTCAAAGCTTCCATGTATATTTTGACGGGTTTTGCGATAGGGGGTAGAGCACTGACCTGCTGCAAAATTACCTTTACCTGTCTATCGCTGTAATGTGGGAGTCTGTGTTTCGGTGCTGGACTCGAACGCAGCAATTGCTTTCGATAATGAAGTCCTGTGACTGTCTTCGTCTGTTTCAGTAGCTACGAAAACGTTCTGTCTTCCCCCGCCATGCCGGTCTTCGACATCAAAATCAGAGTTCGTAAGCCGTTGAAAACATCCTCTGCACGTTCTTCCACTAATAGTTCCCTCACCATTGGTCTTTCCCAGCATTTTAAGTCCCACAGCCGCAGATTTCTTCATGTCAAAGCAGAAATTTAGAAGTTCCCGTAAATGGCGAGAAATGGATGCGTAAGTTGATGTACTTATTCGAGAATAACCATATGGTACAATCAAAAATCGACTAATATTTTAATGGAATTATGTTTACAGATGCCTAAGCTTATTGTATAACACCTACGACCAGCCACCTGAACCCCACTTGCCGCTACTGTCGTCTATTGGAAAACGGCGGAAACAAAGTTGTAGGCCTAATATCTACAAATTCTTGTTAGAAATGTGTAGCTGGAAACAGCTCAAACAGATAATGCTCATCACGCCTTTCATGCGATGACCAAAAGAGTCGGTTTGTTTCTCGTTACAAACTAAATGATTTTACGTGCCCATCCGATAGAGAGGTTCCAAATTAATCTAGGGAAGTAAAACACGGAGAATATCCAGTACTCCAGTAGCGGCAGCTCAGCTCTGGCCTTTACTAATCGTCATCGCCATGCAGCAGCGCAGCTCATTCGTTGCTGGAGTGATGGTTATTCTTCGTTTGTATTGTCCCTGTCAATACATACCGAAAAAACTAATATCGCACGACAGTAACTTGGGAAAACCCTACGAATTAGCACGTAAAATTCCACATTAAAAATCATTTTGCTTGGTTTCAAATTTTTGAGACCAAAGTTCGTCTCATTATAGGATCTCTGAAAAGTGTAGTGCGTACCACTTTTTTCAGATTAAGAATGGATGATTGTGAAATATAAGAAGATAAAAAATTCCAGGTAGTACCGCTGTGTATTAAAAAACGCATGTTAATCTATTAATGTCGTAGGCTGATAATACAGAAAAAAGTAATTTCTGTTGCGTAAAAAAGTTATCAAGTCTGGCACTGAATAGAACCACTGCTCTTATTAGGTCTAGTGTGGTATGTGAATACTGCATGTGTTATTTTCATTCACAGCAAAAGTTAGACGCACGTTTTGTTGACTGTGCACGATTTAAACTGCTCACCGGTACATTGCCTGCCCATAAAAACGAATCTGTAAAATTTTTAAAGTTTACTCAAACCGAAACTGCCTTTTGTGGTTTATGTTAGTAGGGAATGCATACTGGAAGAAGTAGCTGGTTGCAGTCGTAGTAGTACTCTGGTTCATACTCCGATCAGGTATATCTCCATAAAGCATTCAGTACTGGACACTACATGCAAACTCATTTATTTGACCTTCCAGTTTATAAAACGATTTACTTTAAGATCTGCATTTAAGGCAGTGTGTCATGGGTAATACAAGACAAGCCCAAAAACAAAACCTAAGCTGTAGCAATCATTTTCTTATGTGAGTTTTACCTGTAGAAGACATTTTCGGTGTCTGTCAAATGTCGTGATTTTATTGGACAAACTCACACACTCGTGACAACGCCTAGAGTGACGCTTCCACCTTTAGTTGGAGTTAAAGTATTATATAACATTTACTGCGGCAATAACATGACAGTCAAACTTCCTCTTGTTATATTATTGCGCCAAGTATACTACCATAGCACTTCCACTATCGTAACTACACTGACTGAAAAAAATCGCGGTACAAAAAATAATTAAAATAGAGTAAAGAAATCACGGGAGCACATTTGTCTAAGTAATGTAATTAAGTGATTAACATTACAAGATCACGGGTTAATGTAAGAGCGAGGTAAGCCATTGGAAATGTGAAATGCTAATAGCTACATTAGTAACCGGTGTAATCGCCTGAATGGTGAAGGCAAGCGTAAAAACGTGCATGCACGGTGTTGTACAGGTCGCAGAGGCGATGGAGTTGTCGTCCGATGAAGCCCCATATGTGCTCGACTGGAGAGAGATCTGGTGATCGAGCAGGCCAAGGCAACATGTCAACACTCTGTAGAGCATATTGGGTTACGACAGTGCGATGTGGGCGAGCGTTCTTCTGTTGGAAAACATCCCCTCCAATGCTGTTTAGGAATGGCAGCACAACAGGTCGAATCACTAGAGCGACGTACAAATTCGCAATCAGATGCGTGGGATAACCGAGAGAGTGTTCGAAATAGCACTCTAGGCCATAGCTGCAGGTATAGGCCCTGTATGTCCGAAGACGGCAAGAGCTGACAAGTGCGAGAATTATCGCACAATCAGCTTAACAGCTCATGCATCGAAGCTGCTTACAAGAATAATATACAGAAGAATGGAAAAGAAAATTGAGAATGCGCTAGGTGACGATCAGTTTGGCTTTAGGAAAAGTAAAGGGACGAGAGAGGCAATTCTGACGTTACGGCTAATAATGGAAGCAAGGCTAAAGAAAAATCAAGACACATTCATAGGATTTGTCGACCTGGAAAAAGCGTTCGACAATATAAAATGGTGCAAGCTGTTTGAGACTCTGAAAAAAGTAGGGGTAAGCTATAGGGAGAGACGGGTCATATACAATATGTATAACAACCAAGAGGGAATAATAAGAGTGGACGATCAAGAACGAAGTGCTCGTATTAAGAAGGGTGTAAGACAAGGCTGTAGCCTTTCGGCCGTACTCTTCAATCTGTACATCGAGGAAGCAATGATAGAAATAAAAGAAAGGTTCAGGAGTGGAATTAAAATACAAGGTGAAAGGATATCAATGATAAGATTCGCTGATGACATTGCTATCCTGAGTGAAAGTGCAGAAGAATTAAATGATCTGCTGAACGGAATGAACAGTCTAATGAGTACACAGTATGGTTTGAGAGTAAATCCGAGAAAGACGAAGGTAATGAGAAGAAGTAGAAATGAGAACAACGAGAAACTTAACATCGGGATTGATGGTCACGAAGTCAATGAAGTTAAGGAATTCTGCTACCTAGGCAGTAAAATAACCAATGACGGACGCAGCAAGGAGGACATTAAAAGCAGACTGGCTACGGCAAAAAAGGCATTTCTGGCCAAGAGAAGTCTACTAATATCAAATACGGCCTTAATTTGAGGAAGAAATTTCTGAGGATGTACGTCTGGAGTACAGCATTGTATGGTAGTGAAACATGGACTGTGGGAAAACCGGAACAGAAGAGAATCGAAGCATTTGAGATGTGGTGCTATAGACGAATGTTGAAAATTAGGTGGACTGATAAGGAATGAGGAGGTTCTATGCAGAATCGGAGAGGAAAGGAATATGTGGAAAACACTGACAAGGAGAAGGGACAGGATGATAGGACATTTGCCAAGACATGAGGGAATGACTTCCATGGTACTAGAGGGAGCTGTAGAGGGCAAAAACTGTAGAGGAAGACAGAGATTGGAATACATCAAGCAAATAATTGAGGACGTAGGTTGCAAGTGTTACTCTGAGATGAAGAGGTTAGCACAGGAAAGGAATTCGTGGCGGGCCGCATCAAACCAGTCAGTAGACTGATGACAAAAAAAAAAAAGTCTAGCACCCAGAAAGTTTGGCTGTAGGGCCTAAACTGGCCTCCTACTAACTAACACACGGCCAACACTGGCACCGAGCACAACTAGCATTCGTCAGAAAACACACTAACCTTCCACATTGCCCTCCACTCACCTCTCGCTTGGCACAACTCAAGTCGCAAACGGCGGTGGTTAGGAGTCAGTGGAATGCACTATACAGGGCAGGCATCTGCCTCGGAGCTGTCCCTGAAGTAACCGATTTGCAACAGCTTTTAGTGTCACTGTGGTGCCAACTGCTGCTTAAATTGTTCCTAAAGTGCAGTACGAAGCGTCAGAGCCGTACGCCTTACATGACGGTCTTTCTTCTCTGTAGTGCGACGTGGCCTGCCGGTGACCGCTCTTCTTGCGACCGTACATTCTTTCGACCACATCTGCCAGCAGTCATCTACAGCGGCTACATTCCTGCCAAGTCAGCCTGTAATATCGCAGATGGAACATCCAGCTTCTCGAAGCCCTATTACAGGACCTCGTCCAAATACGAGATGTTGATAATGTCGTCTCTTTCTCCTTAAAGGCATTCTCGACTAATATCAACCCACAATGTCCAATTGTGGGGCGGCGGGTGGTTTAATCGGTATTAAATGTGCCTTTTATTTATTTAATGCTGTCGTTTGCTGTTCTCAACACTGGCTCTCTGACTACAATATTGGCAACCAGAAAGTAATTAGCAAAACGTGAAGCCTGTAATTAGAATTCCTAGTGCCCACTTCAAAAATGGTTCTATTGGCTCTGAGCATCTATGGACATCAGTCCCCTAGAACGTAGAACCACTTAAACCTAACTAACCTAAGGACATCACACAACACCCAGTCATCACGAGGCAGAGAAAATCCCTGACCCCGCCGGGAATCGAACCTGGGAACCTGGGCGTGGGAAGCGAGAACGCTACCGCACGGCCACGAGCTGCTGACTGGTGTGCCCACTTCATCTGAGGAATACATTTATAGCTACAGCTTATAGCTCTGAGGAATTAGGAGATTGTCTGGAATTCATAATCAAAAACGATTCTCTCTATAATGTTCACTATATTCTGAAAGTCACAGACCAAAAAGAATCCACACAATCCAACTACCAGAGCAGTTCAGAGTCTAATGCACTGATGCAACTATAACTGTTCAAATTAAATGTTTAAGTGAATGCTCGCCATAATTTGATGGTAATGTTCATCAAACGCCACGCTAAATAACGGTAGAATGTCGGTCCCACGGCGGCACGTGAAAATACGACATACGCAAACTGAAGATAGATCATTAAAGTCATCCCAGAATTAACACTTCACTCGAAAACGATTTCATGGTTACACGTATCCCGAGTAACTTATTACGGCATCCGAGGCTATTTATAGCAATGATACCGACACGACGCGACTCCCGGCACAGGTGGTGCACTAATCAGCATCTGGAGAGAACTGGGGCCTTTTTCTCTCGCGCAGCGTTCTTATATATAAAGCCGCGGTGTGGACGGCTAAGAGAACGCCTGATCAAATCCGCTCTCGCGACTAGCCGCTGGGCTAGTAATGCACCATTTGAAGTTATCGAATAACTCATTGCTTCCTTTGCTGATGGCCGATGAAGCTCTCAATTTAAATGTGCAATCAGCACACAGGTAAGTAATCATAATAAAAGTCTGACGTGGCTAAGTCAAATATTTTGGGCGAGAGAATTAATTTAATTACACTACACGCAGTAGACGAGCTATGAACTTACCCTTTGGAGATACGCTACCGCTATAGTTTTATAGTTATTCAGTTGAAATTTCTCACATCTTTATGATTATAGCGGATCTCCCTTCTACTTAAATTTAAACATCCTAGCTTTATTTATTCGCCTACTTAATCTTGCTTCCTTAATTTTTAAGACAAAAACCAGAAAATCATAAAATTCAACTAAAATTTTAATTTGTGAGATCCAGAATACTGTTTCTACTAAATTATTATGAAAAGGAATCTAAATATAAATTTTTAAGTTTCTAGCTCTTTTCTGTTGCGCCAATGATTTTTACAGGAAAACGTCCAAATTTCGAAAATGGTTAAAGTTATTGAACTGATATTCAACACACATTGATTTAGTATTACTCCTGACATGCTAGAAACGTTTCAGGTTATTTACTTGATTTTTAAAGTATTGTGCAACATTTATGACGTCAGAGCTAGTTACAGCGGACTGGCTGGCACACAATGGAAAGACTGATGTGAATTTTATACGGCGTCAGTAGGCTGCTTCCCTACACAATGTCAAAGGTAACTAACGCTCACGACCATTACAGCGTGTATTTAAAGCAAACCTGATTTGCGTCCTCATATTGGCATTGCTAGCGCCGCTCTTTTGCAACTGGCGCGAAATTTAGACATCTTTCATATGTAGAAACACGCCTACCACGTTTTGTTTATGTCTTATAACTCGATCTTGGTGTTGCGATTTTTCCCATCAGCGTGTAATGGTACTGACAAGATGGTATGTTTATTCTCTCGCACCCCACTAGTCGATTCGGCTAAACAAGAACCAGTGTCTCAGCGACAGTTTATTTGCTACTCTGTTGTACTGCGCGGATGGGCTTTTCGTAAGGTGCTTGGCATGGGGAACTGACTGATTACGGTTGCCTAAAATGACGTGTGACCGTAATTCTGGTGTTTTGAACCGAAGGGGTCGGCGGAAGAAAGTGCTAAGCCCCAATTTATTAAAGATTAGTTTGATCACGTTATCTGTTGTGTTTTCGAATGCACCACATGGTGGAAATACGTAGTTCCATTTGTACCGCTAGAATATACTTTTTACTGAATAAACTGCTTTGTTTTATTGTATTTTTTTGTCTATGAATATAAAATGCATGAGGGTAAAATACTCTTTTACGTGCTGACAGTAGCTTCTGCGGACCCCATCAACTGTGCGCCTTCTTCTCGACGAACTGAATTTATGAGTTTGTATGGTGAGTTGAGAGTTATTTCGTATAAACTCTCTGACCTGATTTCAACGAAATGGTAGATGGACGGATTTCCTAATTGTGATTGAATTTCGACGTTAGTAGTGAATCGTGACATGTCTCATACATTGTACTTTGTTTTGTTTGATGGGCGCTGGACTTTTGTTAGTTTTGTATATACAGCCACACTACTCCAGATCCATGGGGTACGACAGGCAAAACATATTTTGATTTTAGCTCAGGTCAGTAAACACCGACCCTTTAGCAATGGGTACCGTATAGCTGATGTAGACAGGTAGAATGTTTATCACATACAGGTACCTTGGTAACATGCCTCTGAAAAGTTATATATTTTATTTTAAGGCCGAGGTACGTAACACAGTGACACCAGGGGAGGATTGAATTTTGCGAATCGCTAGCTTTCTTCTGGTAGTGAACTTGATAGCCTGGAACTTGTCAGCGTCAATTTTGGCTTTCCAAACATTGCGCCTCTTGATAAATTTTTCCACGTCGCGGATTGATGATATAAGGTATGCTGATGCCATGATAGTGGGCAGTATCGTTAGTAGAAAGTACGGTGTACATTCCCAGTTTTTGTCGGATGTGATTGACCAAGATCAAATATAGGACGGAGCTTAATTTTCCCGCGATACAGCTCCCTCTGTGAACTTGGTTGCACAAGTGGCTTATACTGTGTACAGATAAAACACCCTCATGTCGAGGAAACACATCACCATCTCAGTATCTCGAAAGGATAACCATAGGTGGATAATCTGTGCAACAGGCTATCATGCCTGGTATGGATGAACGCCTTTTCGGCGCCCAGAAAAATCGGTGCTGTGCTGTTTCGTTTACTATTCTCGCTACAGATGTATTCTATCGAGGGAAATTGCTCGGTGTGTTGTACCACGACCAGCATAAAATCCGTATGATTCAGGTGTAACGATATTTCTTTCAGTGAGGAACTATTTTAGAGGAGTTTGGATAAGGCATTCTAGGATTTTATCCTGTTCCTTAAGCCGGTGCAAAAAAACTACCAGAGACAACACCCCGCGGGAGAAGTCCCGGAGCTGGCCGCAGTGGCCGAGCGGTTCTAGGCGCTTCAGTCTGGAACCGCGCGACCGCTACGGTCGCGGGTTCGAATCCTGCCTCGGGCATGGATGTGCGTGATGTCCTTAGGTTAGTTAGGTTTAAGTAGTTCTAAGTTCTAGGGGACTGATGACCTCAGAAGTTGTGCCCCATAGTGCTCAGAGCCATTTTTTAGAAGGCCCGGGAAGCATATCCTATGACATAAGTTGTGTGAGTGTGGCTGTGACCTACACTACCTGTTCGTTGCCCAATTTTAGCTTACCGCCTGCTGTTAAACATGACGCAAAACAAGTATACGTCGTAAACTCATCAGTACTAGTCTCATTTTCATTCACCAGCAAAATATCAGTGGGAAGCCCGAACTATTGAACCTTCTAAGCACTTCGATCCTGATATCTTCGTAGGTATTTAGAGTTTTCTTTTAGTTTACGTCTATGGTCACAAACTTTTTGTTAACAGATTACAGGTTTCAGTCTTTAATGACTATCATCAGATCTGCAGCAAAAATAAATACACTCGCAAACTGTATACAGCTTAAGAACAATACATAGACCGTAATGAAATGTGGTACTGACAAAATTTACATTTGTGCGCTTTAAATATGAAGAGGCATACCTGTTTCATAAAAGCAAAGTCCTAATGTAATGCAGCCATAGTGGTATCGTCAAATGTTAAATGCGGAATCAGCACCAGCATCGTCAAATACATACAAATGACATCACATGCACAAGTCATGTTGTCAGTAGTACTACTGTTTAAAACAAGCTGCCGTACAGTAGCCACAAGATGTTTGTGTTGTAAGTTCACCAGAAGTTGCTAATGTCGGCATACACTAGTTTTCAATAATTAATTCAAACAGTGAAAATAAAGGGAGATACAATGGTTGTAGTCTGTAATAAGCTTATAACGTATAAAAGGCATTACAATAATAAAAAACAGTAAAAAGGAGAACACGACAAAAGTAAAATTGTTAAAAAGAGCAAGAGTTAAGAAAGAGTGGTTGACATGTGCTCAAGTGCCAATATTCGAGATAATGACATAAATGTTAAACACCGTTGATAGTGCACCGGGTAATATTAAATAACCACAAAACAAATCGCTAAAGGGGCCACAAAAGAAAGATTTAGAGTTCTAATGTGATATATGGGGCTATCAGTACCCGTATAGCACAATTTTACTCGATTTAGAGGAAATTTGTATAAAATATATCCATAGCGAAAGTCGAAGCCTCTTCTAAATATCGAAAATCGCCATTCCTACTCCAACAGGTTTATCAAAGTCCATCGTGTGTCTGCTCAATCAAGTGGTGATTAAATTTTCTTACAAATGACGCTGCTTTGAAAAGTTGGTTTTGTAATTAATGATGCTGCCCCCTGTCTACATTCTCTGGGTGTTTCTAGTCTTATGTCCAGGCTTTCGCGCTTTTTGCATAGTTTTGCCGAAAATGCAATTATTCAAGAGTTTAAAAAATTCTTCTTGGTCTCAGCGTTATCACTTATGCGTTTTTGTGCATTAATCCCAGCCAGGGAGATAGCCCAAACAAATCTGATAAATCTTTTTTTAAATCTATTTAATCTGCAAACATTACTTCAGAGTTCCATGACAAATTACATAGTTCTTCCTCTCACAAAATGTTGATAACAATATCTTTGGTTTCTTACTATCTGATGGTGGCGTCAGTTAATCCAGTCATAGGGACAGTGCAAATCGTGAATACTTTCGTGGTATTCAAGTTCAACTTCCAATATGTACTCTATTTTCGAATTATCTGGTATGTCCTCCACCACAAAATTATAGACACATTACGGAGGAAGCCCTTCAAAACGGGGCACCACACAGCTGTATAGACTATTATCACTGTACCGTGATTTATTTTCAAAGAATATTTTAAGAATTTATTTTAATTACTAGCGATTCATCAAGAACATTAACACATTTAATCACATTACGTAATCATGGAAGTAGTTGCCAGGGAGTAACTGATGAAATCGTAACCAAATTCCTTTTAACAAATGTGAATTTTATCCACTTTAATAGTGTCTAAAAACATTTTTTAAAAGAAACAGATTTAAAATTATAATCAGAAATCACCCTCTAAATATCAAAGTTACAATTTATTCAGAGGCAGAAAGAAACAAGTTTTGACTGTATGAGCTTTCGGGCAGAGAACCTTGCTGCTCCCTTTTGACACGGCCGTAGTTACGACCGCTCACAACAGCCTCTGAAATACTACACTGGTGCAAATCTGCAACACAGCAGATAACTTTAAACTAAGAGTTTTAACAGTTTACACAAACACTAACATGTTTAACATAACACATAATTATTGAACTATGCACCCCCCGTAGGAGGGATGGAAATGGTACATAACCCTAACAATTAAAATATTAACCTTGCCACCGAAGGTGCAACTTGACTTTAACTTCTAAGAAAAGTCTTACGGTGAAAGGGTGGCAACTGTATATACTAAAATGATCATTTAAATAAAATCGCATGAAATGCAATCTTATATAAAATTCTACAAGGTTAGCCAAACAATAGTTAAGATGCTCTACAGTACACAGATACCACCTCTCAAGATCACAGGCAATAATATCAAAGTTTCCAAAGATCAAACCATATATCAGGTATTAGGCCGTTACACTCCAAGCAATAAAGTCGTTAACACACCAAATCCGACAGACATGACAGAGGCAGCTACTAACTTACGGTAGACTTACAGGCAGATTACCGAACAACCCAAACCGCAGGTTGCTCTAACCCCCCCCCCCCCCCCCCTAATCCACAAGGGAAAAACGAACCACCTAGTTTATAAACAACCACTTTCCCGCGGGTGGGGGAACGGAGAAGAATGGTGGGACGACCACAAAGCAAAACGGCTGGTGACCTCACCAAGAAAACAAGTAGAATTTAACAAGAGTAAATGAAACGACATATCACCAATCGCTTAACTTCTAATAAACTGCGATTTCTCGAGAAGACCTGGCGCAGCACCCCCAAATCGATCTCCCGAACCGTCCGCTGCCAGCCACTTCAACGGAAGTCGCGCCGATCTCCCGTCTCACGGCGTCGCAGCTGGCACCGGCCAGACTGATGTCGTGGGTTGACTCCTGTTGCTCTCGTGTCGACCGCGAAGTCATTACCCCTCGTTGTACGCCGCGGCCCACTGGACTCACGTGGCGACCTCACATGCGCCAACGCTCAAGACGGACAAGTCATCTTCTGTCTCAGTGCACGACCGAACAACCGATCGATCCAATCGCCAATGAGCATTGCCTGAGCAAACTCGAGCAGACTGGTGGCATAACTCGCAGGCTCAGATGCAGGAACTAAGCCCCGACCGGGCGACCACTCGCTGAGTTCTCTTACTGGCGGAGTGGAAAGACTCTGATTTTGCCGACTCTAAAGGTTGATCCGAACGACAGACGTACTAGCACTCCGAACGACTGACAGACACTAACTGCCTAACAAATGCGACAAATGCGGACGAGAGACAGACTAACAAGCTGCGGACGAGAGACTGACGACTGTCCGACTGGCGAGCTCATAGCGCATCTTAAATGCACGTGAACAGGCAACCTTTCCCCTTTCCCACCAGAGGGAGACACCAAAGCTGCGATTGCCACAGCAGCGCCACCGCCAGAAACGGAGGGCGACTGATTCACACTACGCACTGCGGCGCGCTCTTCAAAACAGCAGTTTTTGTCACGGCTCAAATATCAAGATATATGATGTAAGATTCATTAGTTTTGTCATAATAATCGACCATGATGATGTTTGGTTTGTGGGGCGCTCAACTGCGCGGTCATCAGCGCCCGTACGCTGTCCCAATTTTTACAAGTCCAATTTTCATGGAATCCAATCTTGCCACTGTTACGAATGATGATGATGAAATGATGAGTACAACACAAGCACCCAGTCCCCGGGCAGAGAAAATCCCAAACCCAGCCGGGTATCGAACATAGGACCCCGTGATCCAGAGGCAACAACGCTAGCTACTAGACTACGAGTTGCGAACATAAGCGACCATGAATCTATTGTCGACAGCTACATGTATGCAAAAACACTTCAATCAACTGGAGCTGCGCTTTATCGATTATTGGCTCCAATTCTGGTTTAGCAGTTTTCAGCAGAGCATCCCATTCAAAGACAAGCTGGATACAGTCCATATGTTTTAAGGCCAAGACCACAACTGTTTTCGAACACGTCGGCCAGGAGAAGTACATAAATTATCAAATATAAATCGGAGTATTCTCCAAATATTTTACACTTGAATATGTCACTTACAGTGTAAGCTCTTTGGTGCTTCGCTCTGTTATCGTTTCACCTGTTTTAAAAAGTTTTAAACTTTTCGACTGATGGCACATGGCATTCCAGCAGAATTAATTTGTTGTTAACATGTTCATATGGAAAAATTATCTCCTGATTTATTAGACTGAACTATCGATCCTTGGCAAAATATGTTCTCATTATTTCGAGTTGATAGGATTTTAGATAAAATGCACACTTAGCGCGGGAACAAGACACAAAACTTAGTGAAAAATAGGAAATTTAATCTCTGTCGGTTCATCATGGCCAGGGCACATCGGCTGGTAAGTACTTTTCAATGTCAATAAACTTCACCAACAGCCGTATACTTGGAGATATTTTATTTTATTCAGAAAGCAACCAGTTTCAGCAATTCAAATGTTCGAATGTGACTGAAATCTTATGGGACTGATAGGGTCATCAGTCCCTCAGCTTACACACTACTTAACCTAAATTATCCTAAGGACAAACACACACAGCCATGCCCGAAGGAGGACTCGAACCTCCGCCAGGACCAGCCGCACAGTCCATGACTGCAGCGCCTTAGACCACTCGGCTGATCCCGCGCGGCTTCAGCAATTCACTTGCCATCTTCAGGCCCCATACGCTTTTATCCAAATAGCGAACGTATCGTATAGCGCCATAAATACTGGACATCGTGAATTCCAATCCTTATACAGATACTTCATACGAAGACGTCACAGAAACTAAAATGTCTCAAAGTATACGGCTGTTGGCGAAGTTTATTGACTTTGGAAAATAGGAAATTTATATTGCATCTCTTCTCTAGATGCATTAGTGGAATGCTCTTTGTAGATGATTTATATTTTTCCAACTTCGGTGAAAAAATAAACGACATATCTTGAATTTAATTTTTTTGTCGCCATCTGTCATCTTTCGTTTCTAAAATTTCGTGATAAAAAATGCTTGTCGTATTTATTCATATTCTGCAATTTGACGGGCATAGATAGTGAGAACAGCTAACTCACATTGCAGGTGGGATGGGCTGCATCTCAGACACGCGGGTGAAATTGCCATGATCTGGATGCTTTTCATCGTTTTCCTCAAACATTTTTCTGGAAATGACAAAGCTCTGCCAAGCAAAATGCCTTCTTCTTCTTTGGCGCTTGATATTATCTTTTATTTTGTAATAAGAAGAAGTTCCAGTACCAGCCACTCAATAGAGCTGTCCAGCGAATCATTTCATGAAATAGTTGCCTGTGTACAATTTAAACTCAGATTGCGTTTTGTTGTAGTGCTGTTTTTGCCAACATTAATGTGACACATACACTGAAGAACCAAAGAAATTGGTTCACCTGCCTAATATCGTGTAGGGCTCACGTGAGTACGCAGAGGTGCCGCTACAGGATGTGGCATGGACTCGACTAATGTTTGAAGTAGTACTGGAGGGAACTAACACCATGAATCCTGCATTGCTTCCCATAAATCCTTATGAATACGCGCAAAGGAGGTGGGTCTTCTGAACAGCACGCTGCAAGGCATCCCAGATTTTTCAATAATGTTCATGTCTGGGAAATATGGTGGCCAGCGGAAGTGCTTAAACTCAGGAGAGTGTTCCTGGAGCTACTCTATAACAATTCAGGACTTGTGGGGTGTCGCATAGTCCTGCTGGAATTGCCCAAGTCCATCGGAATGCACAGGTGGACATGAATGGATGCAGGTGATCAGACAGGATGCTTATGCACGTGTCACTTGTCAGAGTCGTATGTTGATGTATCAGGGGTCCCATACCACTCCAACTGCACACGCCCCACGCCATTACAGAGCCTCCACCAACTTGAACAGTCCCCTGATGACATGCAGGGTCCATGCTTTCATGAGATTGTCTCCATAACGGTAGACGCCCATCTGCTCGATACAATCTGAAATGAGACTTGTTCGACCAGTAAACAAGTTTCCATTCATCAACAGTCCAATGTCGGTCCTGACGGGCTCAGGCGTGTCGTAAAGCTTTGTGTCGTGCAGTCATTAACGGTATACGAGAAGGCCTTCGGCTCCGAAAGTCCATATCGATGATGTTTGGTTGAATGTTTCGCACGCTAACACCTGTTGACGGCCCAGCATTCAAATCTGCAGCAATTTGCGGAAGGGTTGCACATCAGTCACGTTGAACGATTCTCTTCAATAGTCGTTGGCCCCCTTCCTGCAGGATCTTTTTCCGGCCGCAGCTGAGTAGGAGATTTTATGTTTTACCGCATTCCTGATATTCAAGGTACACTCGTGAAATGGTCGACGGGAAAATCCGCACTCCATCACTACCTCGGAGATGCTGACTCCCAACGCTCGTGCGCCGCCTATAACACCACGTTGAAACTCACATAAATCTTGATAACCCGCAATTGTAGCAGCAGTAACCGATCTAACACCTGCGCCAGACACTTGTTGTCTTATATAGACATTGCCGACCGCAGCACCGTATTCTGCTTGTTTGCATATCTATGTGTTTCCTTGTCGTTTCCGTAGACATCGAAGAAAGTTGCAATGTTGGAGTAAGTATCTACTCCGTGACTGAATGACAGATATGCGAGTAGAAATTAACTAACTTGTGCTTTGGTCTCTGCTCAGTTCTTGTGTGGACATTACTTTGGTTTTAGTAACAACTATTTGAAGATCATGTTTTTGTATCACTTTAGATAAGTTCTCTTAGGAAAGTTGCTCCCTGGTTTTTTAAAGGCACATTTCCGTGCTGCGCTTTTCCTATCAGAATACGTAATTGTAAGTAATTAAAAAAAGAAATAAGTATAGCGATAGATTTAGTCCACGGGTGTATAAATATTGTATGCAGCCGCTGTAAAGATTTGAAGATTTTTGATCGTCATATTATTGGCGAAGGAGGAAGAGTCACCTTCTGCCTTCTAGGTCTTGTCCAAATCGGACCTATTTAGGCGCACCGCCATTAATACTACATTATTTCATTATTCGTGGCACTCGTAATTGTATAATTCTACTCACAATGTAAGTGTAGTAATTTGAAATTGTGTTTTTATTTCAGAACATAATTTTTACTAACCTATGCATGTTTTATTTTGTGTCTTTAGTCATTGTAAGATTTTTGGGTGACTTAGCATGGCAAAAGATTCCGCACTTTTAAGCAAAAAGTCATCCAGCTCGATCCACCGTCGTCGTCGGGTGCTGTTTGATAATGAAGTCCGATTTTAGAGAAATCACAGAGAGAAGAAACACGTTAAAAATACATGAACGGATCTTTAACGAAAATGCCATGCTCAAGCGGCGTGAGTTTGAATAATTTCTTATATTCATTACTACAATTGAAAGTAGTATCTCCATCCAGTTACGAATGAGCCAAAAATAAAATAAAATGAATTACGTTGGGTGGCCGAACGGGTCTACGCGCTTCAGTCCGGAATCGTGCTGCTTCTATGGTCGCAGGTTCGAATCCTGCGTCGGCACGGATGTGTGTGATGTCCTAAGGTTAGTTAGGTTTAAGTAGTTCTAAGTCTAGGAGGCTGATGACCTCCGATGTTAAGTCACATGGTGCTTAGAGACATTTGAACCATTAGAAGCAATTACGTTGGCGACTTCGTGGCTGGACGCATTGTTACATGTACTATTTTGTCTTCTTTCTGTTACATGTTTATTGCAAACGATATACCAGATACGAGACCGGAATACATTGAAGTAATGCAGATTAGTGGATTCTATGTCGACACCTAAAATTACGCTGCAATCGCGGATAGAAGATAAGACACCTCATCTTTACATCAGCAATCTTGACTAAGCGCTTTGTATTATCGTAGATTGCTAGGTAGATCTATCACAATTTTCCGTTTCCGTAGCAGTGATTTTAAGCTACATCGCGGTTTCCAAAATTATTTTCATTATTCATACCGTGCAACAATACACTTTTATCTGTTCACAATATAGCCGACTTTAGTTCTGTGCGACATAGTATGGAGTGCAGCCATTAGTATTCAAAATTCCACCATTACTTTCGACAATTAATTTAGTTGTTCAGACATAATATCGTACACCGAGATTAATTTTTACACATACTAGTTTAAATTTTTATTATATCATACATTACGTGTGGCATGGTACTGACCAGAAAACAATTAGCAAAGATGGAGAACCAGAGACTGCAAACACAGAAGCAGTCCGACTCTGGAAGCCATTAATAATGAAAGTGACATTACGGTTGACTCGAATACTAATGAGCGATATATTATTGACTATTCTGGTGACGCAAATTTAGAATATAGACCTTCTGCCAGTAATGTGCCTAAATCTAGTTCCATTTTGGTGTCTGACGTCATATCTAACGACGTGGCGGGGGCGAAACAGTTGCACATCACTAGCATTGTCGGAATGTTAGGTGCTATTACGAAACAAATTACACAACATGACCGACAGATGATGTCTGTACGCGCCACTTTGAAAATAGCTCATGACGAGATGAAAACACGACATGATGAAATTAAATCAGATTTAGCTGCACTTAAAACGTCAAACGACGCATTGTGTAGCCGTGTTGACGAGATAAATAACAGACTGACTGGACAAGTGTTCGACCTCAACGTGAAATTTTCAGTGCTTTCATTACAACAAAAAAGACAAATAAAGATGTGACAGATATGCAAGCACAAGTGAACAATCTCAGTAGAACATGCGAGTCTGTAGTTACTCAGATTAAATCTTATCCGGCAGTGCATGATGATATGAAAACGTGTCTTGCCGATGTCGAAAACAAGGTTGACACAATTGACAAACAACTTTCTGATAAAGTAAGACTGTGCACTGACAATCACTTCTCATGCATCAATAGAGAATTTCACAGTTGCATAGAGCAAAAAGACAGATATTTTGGCGAGTGCTTGCAAGAAAAATTGTCTGCTGCTGTCTATGCACAGTCACGGAATTTATAAATCACAACAAACACGAAACCAGTCAAGCAGCACAATCTGCCGCTGCGCAATCCAAACAGTTTGACAATTACGTACAACCAGTGTGCAACGACGGAAGAAGCAATCAAAACACTCAGTTTGGCAATGAACACAGGTACATTTATGACGCATACACACCGCACACTACGTAATCACAACAACAGTACGCATCTCGACGTGACACACTGCATTGCAGTCGTGATAATTATCAACATTTTCCTTGCCATTCGCCAGTTGAACTTTACAGTAAACTTTCTGAAACGAATCATTACTATAACGCCAAGGAAGAGGAGCGCCTCATGCAACATAAACAGTTTCAGCCATTTACACCAGAAAAAAAGAACCGTACATCCTGTCATCTTTCTTAAAGCCTTCAGAAATGCACTTACTCGTTCCATGAAATGACCGTAAGAGGATATCTTCTGTTGGTTATATTCTATGCGACGAGAGTGCGTGGACGTATAATGAAACAGACAGATGTGTCACGCGCTCGAACAATTTGAGAGAGTCTTTTTATATAAACTTTTGCCGCAAGCCGGCTGGGGTGGCCGTGTGCTTTTAGGCGCTACAGTCTGGAACCGTGCGACCGTTACGGTCGCAGTTTCGAATCCAGCCTCGGGCGTGGATGTGTGTGATGTCCTTAAGCTAGTTAGGTTCAAGTAGTTCTAAGTTCTAGGGGATTGATGACCTCAGAAGTTAAGTCCTATAGTGCTCAGAGCGATTTGGACCATTTTTGTCACACTCTGTAGAGGAACGACTTCGTAGGCAGACTGAACCATCAATCCTAAGCACTGCAGTTTGCGCCGGTATTTTGAGAAATGTTTAAATATGGGACATTTCCTTGACGAGCCGGTTGTAACGCGCGACATCAACCGCACATTGAAGGCAAGCTTGGTTCAAATGGTTCAAATGGCTCTGAGCACTATGGGGCTCAACATCTTAGGTCATAAGTCCCCTAGAACTTAGAACTACTTAAACCTAACTAACCTAAGGACATCACACACACCCATGCCCGAGGCAGGATTCGAACCTGCGACCGTAGCAGTCCCGCGGTTCCGGACTGCAGCGCCAGAACCGCTAGACCACCGCGGCCGGCGAAGGCAAGCTTGCCGTTTAATATCAAAGAAAAACTTCTGCACATCCCAGACAACGACGCAGAGTATTTTCTTACAGTGTTCGAGACTGTTGATACGCTTTACGAGGACCAGCGCTCTGTACGGCAAGGCAATTGCTACAATGTTTACACCAGCGCCATGCAAAATACGCTAAGAAGTCAACCCAATTTAGGAGCGCCTGCTGCTGTCGGACACGCAAGCCAACAGAATTAACCGCTTCACATGGCAAATGTATATACACAACAGAAGCAACATGGTCAACACAGCAAAAACAGCAATTATAACACTTCTTACGCTAATGGCGGTAATTCAAATTAGAAACCGCGCAACAACAACAACTACAACGGTAATAATTATCAGAAAAATTTTAAGAGAAACAAAAATAACCATCGAACTCTACGAAACCAGTAACGGACCTGGAGTAACAACAAGTACGCTGCCCAGTGTCAAAACACTGAGACACCACCGCAGTAAAACAATAATACAGGCCAGTGGCAATTGCCGCCGCCGCAAATGCAAACTTAAAACTGGAATGCATCTACGAACCCGCAGGTGAGTCAAAGCACGAAAACGTAACGACCGCCGCAATTCGGAGACTGGAATAAACAATACCCAAATGTAAATATTATCGAAGTAACTAGTGATACTCCACCTCCGTCTGTGCTTGCATCCACTACAAATGTGACGTCAAACTAAAAACAGTCACTACTGTGCCCCAGGTCGGGGCTATGCAAGAACTGGGGGCAACTTCAAATCGTATTTATTATTTGACACACCCACTTTGCAACGGCACAATGATCGTGTACCTGACAGTTGTATACAGAAACCATTATTATTCGTGAGGTATAATCATGACGAAAACTTGTCTGGTGAACTGTTACTAGAGAACACACAATGTCGTTCATCAACCAATGAAACTCTTTTGGCATCAGCTACTGGTGTTGTGGGTGGTATTCCCAGTACTACTATTCTGGACACAGGAGCAGCTGTTAGTGTTGTGTCCTATGATTTTTACAAGAAAATGTGTGAATTTGAACCTGTACCAGAGTATCCTGTTCAGAAATGTATAATTTTTACTGCCGTGGGCAACAAGTCTTCTGGGGTTAAGAAACAGGTATTTGTCACAGTCAAGGTAGGTAATGGAATCGTACAATGGCCATTCCTCGTCGTCCAAAACTGGTCACTAATTGTATTGTAGGTCTAGTTATATTGTGCAAGAAGGACAGCACTATTGACTTCTCCCAACGTAAATACTGTATATACTTAGAGATAAGGGTAGTGAAACTTCAATTGACCTGGATACCAGGACTCTGAAGCACGATAAATATTGTACAGGGTACAAGATGCAGTTAATACAGGACACCGATGATCTTGACACAGAGACACACGCAGCTGATGCCGAGACCGAGGACTTGAAAACTTTAATTAGTAATAAGTTATCAGAAACCACAGCTGTCACACATGATGAACGTAATGAATTTTGTGGTGTTTTGTCCAAATATATACAAGTATTTAGCAAACGTTCAGGTGTGATCAACACATATGTGCATAAAATAGAAGTTAGGTCTCACCAGATTTTCTTCCACAAAACCTATAATGTGTCATTATTCCAAAGACCTGCTGGGTGGCACGAGTTGCAACAAACGTTAGAGGGGAAAATTATCGAACCTTCCACGTCACCTCACTGCAGCCCTTAACTTGTAAGAAAACCCAACGGGAATATCAGAGTTGTTTTGGATGTTCGTGCAATTAATGAGATTATTTTACCTGTTCGCACGAAACCTGGGAATTTAGAGGAGCAAATTCAGAAATTTTTAGATTATAAGTATTTTTCTACCGTAGATCTGACCAGTTCGTTCTGGCAAGTCCCAATCTTGCCAGATTCAAGAAAGTATACTGCATTTATATTTGGGGGGCGAACCTATCTATTTTGTGTCCTTCCCTTCAGTCTGAATGGCAGTTCAGACATGTTTATCACCACATTGGATACTCTACTTTGTGATGAATTGGTTGACTCAGTTACTCACTACATTGATGACCTGCTGAAGCTAGTAAGACTTGGTTTGTACACATTGATACTTTGCAAAAGGTTCTACATAAATTCGCATAAGTTTGAGTGACAGCTAATCTCAAAAAGTCGAAATTTGCTTGAAGAGAAACTAAGCACCTTGGACATATTATTAAAGCTCATGGTATATGACCTGACCAAAGTAAGTTAGACGCAATCAGTAATTTTCCTAGTCCGCGGAATAGAAAGCAATTAAAATCATCCCTTTGACTTTGTTCCTTGTTTCGACGATTTTTACCATATCAACTATTAAACAACAAACATCTATGGAAACTACTCAAAAAGTATTAGATATGGATATGGTCTGACTAGTGTCAGAAGGACTTTGATAGTATTAGGCATGCTTTAACGCAAATATTTTGGGTCACCCTGATTTTAATTCAGATTTTTGTATGACATGTGATGCTTCATCCTATGGCTTAGGCTGTTGTTTGTTTCGAGTGGTAAAGAATGAAGAACAAGGCCATGTGAAAATTATTAGTTTTGTGAGCTTCACACTTAGTGAATGTGAACGCACTTACTGTACCACAGAACTTGAAACAATGTCTATAGTGTGGGCCTTTAAGAAATTCAATTATTATTTATATGATAATCACACTAAAATTCATACTGACCACGAAGCTCTCACATTTCTGTTAACTAGTAAGCTGGTACATCCCAGATTGTCACGTTGGGCTTTATCTTTGCAAAACTATTCCTTTGAAATTGTATATATTAAAGGTACAGACAACATCATCGCCGACGCTTTGTCTCGTCTGCCTCAAGGCTTGAATGAGTGTAACTCTGACCTGGAGAATGTGAATGATTACCGAATACTTCTTACGCATGATAAGCTATATCACCAGTATTATATCGACTTATATAGAAATGAGTCAACGTTGCAGAAATCTGATCCTCACCGGAATAAGGTAAGAGTTTTACTCACAAATCAACCTGACCATCCTCTGTCCAACTGATATTTGATACATAATGATGTGTTATTTTATCGCCGTCATCCTGAAGCCACTACCTGATGTGTTTGAATTACTAAGGATTCTGAACACAACCTAGTTTGGCACACACATTTTGTTTGGGGACATTATGGTACCAACAAGTGCCTAGCAAAGCTTTGTACCTATTGTTACTTTAGCAATATGAGTCGTTAAGTTCCACATTATACTCAAAACATGTGCGATCTGTCAAAAATCGAAACCGCTGAACCTGTCTACGAAGATTAATTTGCATTCTATTCTACCCAGCAAACCTCTAGAAATTGTAAGTTCTGATATAAGTGGTCCATATCCCACAAGCAGTGGTGGTGTGAAATATATTCTTGCATATTTCGATCTATTCTCCAAGCTTGTTAAACTGTATGCTACTGCCACTGCCATCATTCCTCGTTTGTCATGTGACTACATTCTCACGTGGGAAAGCCAAAAGCAATTTGGCCTGACAATGCTGCATACTATACTGGGTAGAAGTGGCGCAAATTTCTCAAAGACAATAGTATTAAGAGTATTTTTATCTCAAGGTATAGTCCCCAGTGCAATCCTACTGCATGTGTGTTCCGTGAGATTAACAGATTTATGAGAACCTACATTCTACCAAACATACCAACTGGGTAACATATGTGTCTTTATTTGAAGAGGTACACAACAACCTCAATGTTAATGAAACTCCATACACTCCTAATGAGCTTATGTGCGATCTAACATAAGAACGATTGGACAACGCCGTTACCAAAACTTTCTTTTCAACAAACTACACACGACATAAAGGTAAGGGAAGTCTGTGCGATGCAGTCTGCGAAAGCCACAATTAGGAACAAAACTCAAAACCAATGCGCGCACTGTCAAGAGGAAGGAGGAATTTAAAGCTGGTATGTGAGTGCTTTTGCGTCTGCTCATCAGTGGCGCAAAGCGAAGTGGCGTCTGCTGTACAACGGTCCTTATGTTATTCTCAGCATTCCACATCCTGGTGCATATCTGCTGCAGCATCCTAAAACAAACAGAATTGTTGGACTATATGATCTTAGAGTATACCATGCTCAACAGTAAACAAATCTATGGATCGTGCTTAAGTTATACACAACTATCAAATACATGTACCTCACAGTACTTCTACTGAGAAGCTATGTACTATAAGAGTTTTATTTCAGCTGTTCTTGTCAGCATCAGAAGGAGAAAGAAGAGATGTGTCTTTGCCGAATACTTACAGCAGCCATTTAAAATTTTAAAGCAAATTTTATATTAACTTTTATACAGGAGTGCCGAACATATATTTCAGCCTACGAGATTGACTATCTGCACCATCAGTCTTCGACTACTAACGACTGATTGACGTGAATACTTAATCATTCTGCGCCCTTACACATTCACCTTGAAACTGATTGGATACGCATCTCGCCATTGAACATATAGACTTATGATTAGCTATGTCCATGCTAACACTGCACACTTACACTCGTGTGGCGAGTATTTTGTATGTTTGATGTTAATTCCTTGCTTTTGATTTTTGCTTATTTGCAGTTGTGCACTTGGTCTTACTGCTCATGTGGGATGTCGTGTCTAATCCTCCTCTATTTCAGGTGGCATCATTTGCAAAAGCAAAAACATAGATCTAAACTTTTAATGATTGTAAATACTGTAAATATTGTAAGCTTATGTAAAGCTATTGAGACGTTCTGCTAAATCTGCAGGACGGGACAGGTAGTTTAAAGGGGGCAAAATAAGCGGCAGTGAGTTACACTCGAACACACAACTTTATTTATTTGACCAAACATTACCAGAGCCAAGAAAATTTAAAAAAATGCATTAATTTTTGGAACTTAATTACCAGCTGAATGCGCCATACAATCTCATGCCTTAACGGCAAGACCACTTTAATTTAAAATAGGCTGAAAGCATATAACTTAAGACTCAAAGCAAAATCAGAAATGTAAAAGGCTGAAGGCCTTATCTTGAAACAAATCTTTAATTAGGCTGAAGGCTCAAACAATCTGATACCTTAAGAGCAAAACAATTTTAACTTAGAAATCGGCTGAAGGCCCATTACTTAAGAGTCAAACCAAAATAAATTTTTAAAAGGCCCATGGCCTTACCTTAAAACAGTTCTTTGAATTAGGCTGAAGGCCCAAACAATCTTGCGCCTTAAGGGCAAAACAACCGGAATTTAAAAATCGGCTAGAAGCCATACAAATACAAACAACAAGAACAAATACGAAAAGGCAGTACACCCAATGGCGCTCAGAAGTTTCCGCGGATCGACCTGGAATTCAAACACTAACGCTCGCTTAGGTGAGACAGGCAACCATTCTCGATCCGACGACAACCCAACAGACAGACAGTCAACGGATCCACCGACAAGATAACTTCCGCTCCACCCGACCTGCACACAACAGGGAGTTCAATGGAACAACGTAGAAAGTATTGGCTCCCACAACCAATTATACATTGAGCTGTCAAACTACACACAGTGCTGGACAGCGACAAGACGATGAGGAAAATACACTGCCTGAATTTACGTCAACGGCCAGGGCAGTAACCGGAACGTTAACGGCCACTAAGCATAAGATTCCGCTAGTGCACTTCAATTCAAAATAATCAAGTACAGTTAAACTCCACCGGAGAGTGGCTAAAATTTGCCAGCTTGAAAACACACGTTGTTGTTCGTGGGAATGTCCCAACAGCCGACAACGAAATCCAAACGACACAATGTGAACAGTCGTGACTTGCTGGTAGATTAAGTCCGAACACAACTTTGTGTCCAGGATCGGTGAGCCACGGACCTCGTAGCACAACCTCCGACCGCGCGTGGACGCCGCCTGCGGCCTCGGCCAAATTACGCACCACGGTGACTTCCTCGCTGCTCCACACCAACGGACCAACTGCGCTCCCACAGTCCAGCTGGAAACTTTAAGCGCCAGGCCAAAGTCCAAGGTGCGACGATACACAACACTGCTGCCACCAGCGGAAAGAGAGGATAACAGCATAATAGCAATAACCGCGGGAAACTAGACACAGAATAGCAATCAAGGTTTAATCCTACGCATAACATGAGCCAGCCACGGCTAAGCTACATGAAAAATATTTCTATGTGACCAGTCATACACTACTGGCCATTAACATTGCTACACCAAGAAGAAATGCAGCTGATAAACGGGTATTCATTGGACAAATATATTATACTAGAACTGACATGTGATTACATTTTCACGCAATTTGGGTGCATAGAACCTAAGAAATCAGTACCCAGAAAAACCACCTCTGGCCGTAATAACGACCTTGATACGCCTTGGCATTGAGTCAAACAGAGATTGGAAGGTGTCTACAGGTACAGCTGCCCATGCAGCTTCAACACGATACCACAGTTCATCAAGAGTAGTGACTGGCGTATTGTGACGAGCCAGTTGCTCGACCACCATTGACCGGACGTTTTCAGTTCGTAATAGATCTGGAGAATGTGCTGGCCAGGGCGGCAGCATAACATTTTCTGCATCCAGAAAGGCCCGTACAGGACCTGCAACATGCGGTCGTGCATTATCCTGCTGAAATGTAGAGTTTCGCAGGGATCGAATGAAGGGTGGAGCCACGGGTCGTAACACATCTGAAATATAACGTGCACTGTTCGAAGTGCCGTCAATGCGAACAAGAGGTGACCGAGGCGTGTAACCAATGGCACTCCATACCATTACGCCGGGTGATACGCCAGTATGGCGATGACGAATATACGCTTCCAATGTGCGTTCACTGCGATGTCGCCTAACACGGATGCGACCATCATAATGCTGTAAACAGAACCTTGATTCGCCCGAAAAAGTGACGTTTTGCCATTCGTGCACCCTAGGTTCGTCGTTGAGTACACCATCGCAGGCGCTCCTGTTTGTTATGAAGCGTCATTGGATCTCGACCAAAGCGAGCAGCAATGTCGCGATACGATAAACCGCAATCGCGATAGGCGATAGTCGGAAACGTGATGGTACGCATTTCTCCTCCTTACACGAGGCATCACAACAACGTTTCACCAGGCAACGCCGGTCAACTGCTGTTTGTATATGAGGAATCGTTTGGAAACTTTCCTCATGTTAGCACTTTTTAGGTGTTGCCACCGGCGCCAACCTTGTGTGAATGCTCTGAAAGGCTAATCATTTGCTTAACACAGCATGTTCTTCCTGTCGGTTAAATTTCGCGTCTGTAGCACGTCATCTTCGTGGTGTAGCAATTTTAATGGCCAGTAGTGTTCTTGTGTGAAGACAATAGAAATATATTTTGTAAGTAGGCTATTTATGTTTTCTTATTGGCAACGTTAAGTAGCGCTCTGTATGAAAATCACTGGGTGTGCTGTGTGCAGTCTGTGGCTAGTTTGCATTGTTGTCTGCCATTGTAGTGTTGGGCAGCTGGATGTGAACAGCGCGTAGTGTTGGGCAGTTGGAGGTGAGCTGCCAGCAGTGGTGGATGTGGGGAGAGAAATGGCGGAGTTTTGAAATTTGTAAGACTGGATGTCATGAACTGCTATGTATATTATGATTTTTCAACACTATTAAGGTAAATACATTGTTTGTTCTCTACCAAAATCTTTCATTTGCTAACTATGCCTATCAGTAGTTAGTGCCCTCAGTAGTATGAGTCTTTTATTTAGCTGGCAGTAGTGGTGCTCGCTGTACTGCAGTAGTTCGAGTAACGAAGATTTTTGGTAAGGTAAGTGATTTGTGAAAGGTATAGGTTAATGTTAGTTAGGGCCATTCTTTTGTAGGGATTTTTGAAAGTCAGATTGCGTTGCGCTAAAAATATTGTGTGTCAGTTTAAGGACAGTCGGTATAATTTTTATAAGGGGACGTTGCAGTTTCTATGTTTAAGTAAAGACAATATGTAATATGTTTGTATGTATTTGTACCTATGTAAAAACCTATATTTAACACGTTTCCATGTGTTTATCTTTATTTAGACGAAGCTAAGTGATATATGCTCACTTATATATGTTATCTGTACTTCTCACATGTGCCCATATGGGAAATGTTATGAGGCTTGCATGACCTGAAACTATTTGTGGACGTTTACTATACGTCGCTGAACTTGTGACTACGAGGAAACTGGGGTGCAAAACTGCATAATTGAAAAAGACTATTCACGATATAATGCTATGTATATAGACGTGATGAACTATTTATGTTTGAAATTTGTTTGCGAACTGTTAATGTAGGACGGTGTTACGAAATTGCGTAAAGAATTGTCAACGGAGATTAGTTCTGCCTCACAACTTGTGTACGAATATTTGTATGTCGATTGACAAACTGAGCACGTGAAAGTACTGAAGTGCACCGACACTTTTGAGTGCATCGCAAATTGACGTTTACCGCGCTGCATCTCTGTATCTCTGCAAGTCCGAATATCAAGAACTGGTTCCCTACTGCACCTTCTGTCACTTTTTTCCAAAACAAGTAAGACTACTCGATGAGTGGAAGAATTTTGGGCGGGTCCTCAGGGAGCAATATGTTCTCGGAAGTGACGGACTCTCTTACCTGGTCTAAACGAGGATCGACGCCAGCATCGTGCTGTCAGGGGTCCTGCTTCCATGCCTTCACGAACTTATGCTGTGGAATTGTAATCCTCCAGTCTTCTGTCAGGCGATGTGCGTCCTAGGATAATAACAGTGACATCAGTCTAAATAAACGGTGTAACCATTGCAATAATATAAACTGTGCTACAAGTCATCACGCACACGCATCTGTATCAAAACTGCGAACTATGACATTTAACTGCCATAAGCAATGCTCACCTTTATGAAGTTATCATATGTTTACGGTTCATGGAACTGTGAACGACGACACGTCGTGAAAAGACGTCATATCTGAAACAAAAAGACATTTCAAACGCAATACTGTGCGAAAGAGACTATCAGCAATAAGAATTTGTAATTTCATGTTAACGAGTGTTGTAACTTTAGGATTTTGTAGCTGTTTTAGATGTTAATCCACATTTGTAAAATTCATGGTGATAAATCTTGCGACGTCTTGTGGACATGAACACATGGACTGAGAATAAACTATGTGTCGTGCGATGATCTCGCTTCGCAACGGCCGCGCTAGTACTGAACTTCAGGCGACTACGCATGTGTGGTACGCGCAATGCCAACATAAAACTGTTATAGGAGCGCGGGCCACATTCAGACATTGAAAATCTGTTTTGTGTAAATATTATA
Source organism: Schistocerca cancellata (assembly GCF_023864275.1). Lineage (NCBI taxonomy): Eukaryota > Metazoa > Arthropoda > Insecta > Orthoptera > Acrididae > Schistocerca > Schistocerca cancellata. The sequence continues at coordinate 958,330,807 of NC_064627.1, forward strand.
CTATGATATGTATGTTATATATGGTATGTATTGTAAGTAGGCTGTTTAGGTTTTTATGTTGGCAACGCCACGTAGTGCTCTGTATGAAAATCACTGACTGTGCTGTGTGCAGTCTGTGGCTGGTTTGCATTGTTGGAATATTTGCTATTGTAGTGTTGGGTAGTTGGATGTGAACAGCGCGTAGCGTTGCGCTGTTCGAGGTGAGCCGCCAGCAGTGGTGGATGTGAGGAGAGATGGCAGCATTTTGAGAGCAGACAATCTGGACGTGTGTCCATCAGAAAGAATCAATTTGTAATACTGGATATCATGAACTGCTATATATATGATGACTTTTGAACACTATTAAGGTAAATACATTGTTTGTTCTCTATCAAAATCTTTCCTTTTCTAAGTATGCCTATCAGTAGTTAGTCCCTTCAGTAGTTAGAATCTTTAATTTAGCTGGCAGTATTGGTGCTCGCTGTATTGCAGTAGTTCGAGCAACGAAGATTTTTGTGAGGTAAGTGATTTATGAAAGCTATAGGTTATTGTTAGTCACGGCCATTCTTTTGTAGGGATTATTGAAAGTCAGATTGCGTTGCGCTAAAATATTGTGTGTCAGGTTAGTGATGATGAGAATAAGTAAAGAGAGAAATGTCTGAGTACGTTCAGTTCTGCTCAGCTGTTTGAAAATAAAATAACGTAAGAGGTTTATCAGCACAGTAATTCATAAATTTTTCTAAGGGGATGTTACAGTATGTGTATTTTTATACTTAGATATGCAATGTGCTTTAGAGTGAGTTGCTCGCCCGCAGGTGTGTCCTTTCGCCTCGTAACGCAGGGGGCAGTTTAAAGGCACATTTGCATACTGAGCTTTTCTTAGCAGAATATGTAATTGTAAGTATTAAAAAAGAAAGACATAATTTAATCCATAGATATAGTCCTCAGCTGTATAAAAATTGTATGCAGCCGCTGTAAAAATTGAAAGATTTTTGATCTTCATATTATTGGCGAAAGAGGAAGAGTCAGCTTTTGCTTTCTAGGTCTTTTCAAGATCGGACGTATTTAGGCCCACGCCAATAATACTACTTTACTTCATTATTTTATTCACGGGTTACAACCAATCGGGACTCGTAATTAATTCAAGTCACAATGTAAGTGTAGTGATTTTAAATTGTGTTTTTATTTCAGAATATAGTTGTCACTAACCTATGTATGTTTTATTTTGTGTCTTTTGTCTCTGTGAGATTGTTGGGTGACTTGGTATGACAAAAGGTTCCGTACTTTTAAGCAAAAAGTCGTCCAGCTCGATTCACCGTCGTCTTCGGGTGCTGTTTGATAGCGAAGTCCGATTTTAGAGAAATCACAGAGAGAAGAAACACGGTTAAAAATACATGAATGGACCTTTAACGAAAATGCCATGCTCAAGCGCCGAGAGTTTGTACAACTTTTTCTAATATTCATTGCTCTAATTCAATGTATGGTCTCGATCGAGTTACGAATGAGTTTGTGTGTTACGTTGGTAACTCGGAGACTTAAGGTTATAACTTAGATTATTGTCACTGATTTCTGTACTAGAACTGAAAATACTACCCATTAAAGTTACTTCTATCAACTGGTTACTGAAGAACCTCCTGTACCCCGCATAAAATTACATTAGGGATGTCAGCAATATACCTAGTGACTTCGGAAAGTAAGCGACATATATAGTCTCACTGTAAGACCATTGTGAAACAAGAGTGGCATCTGGCGGGCTGTCAGAAAGGAATGCATGTAGCAGGTTTCTTACAGACATGATTCTGCTGCGGTATGGATACAAGTACATTACGGCGTGAGAGTGACATAGCGCGTGAAACGTACCCTCTCTGATATTGTTTTTTTTTGTTATTGTTTTTTGTTATTGTAGTTGTAGAGATACGAAATTATTGTAGCGGTTTGCTTAGTCAGCCGTATTTCGGAATGTTTTGACATTGAATGGAGCCTGAAACTTGCGTAATAAATACTTCGCGTGAAGTGCGATTTGCGGCATAAACAAAAATTAATTGCGGAGATGCAATCCACAGTATATTAACAGAAAAGCTTTAGAACAATGCGCACGACTGACTAGACACATTCAGAGGGTACGTACATTCGCGTACGAGTGGTTGCGTTCTGATGAGAAAGATCTATCTTATTTTTTTGTGTGTAAAATAATTACTTCGTAACACACTCGGAGATTGCGAACGTACAATCAGTGTAGAGGCACGTACTTTCTATCATTCCCCGTGGCCTGGGTAAAAGAATTGCAACTATTTAAATTTAAGAATATTTTTTTTTCAATCGGACTCCTATTTCTATACGAAAAGGAAGATTGCAGGTTCTGAATGTCTCGGCAAAAACACATCGAAATTAATCTTAGCGGCCACCGAAGGAAAGTAGTGAGCACAATCACGTACCTCTATTGTTGAGCAGCGCCGTCGTAAAGATCGTCGCCTCCATCTAAAATTCGCCTTCTCGAATTAACAGAATAATTTGTACTCCATTGGTATGTGATTTAGGCTTGATCTTGACAGAAATTATAAAACACATTTTTCATCATTTAACACCTTCATTTAACACACACATAGACATGAAACTATGCAGTACGTCTTTTACGCCAGCACATCAGAACAAAAAGGTAGTTAATACTAGAAGTAATAAAAGAATCTCGAAATTAGTCCTTTGTCTCCTCAATGATAAAAAAGTTTTTTAGAGTATTCCTCTGGTATGACAGTCGAACAAATTTTCTTCTTGTATCTTTGAGATTAAATTACAACATTTTTTGGTTCCTTTTCACGCGGCAGCTGCGAACATACTCCAGTGTTGAAGTGCGACGGACAGTAAGAGATTTGTGGACAGATCGTCTAAATTGCACACAGATACGGAGTAATTCTAATGGTATATGGATCAAATACAATTTCGCTTCTAGCCATACTGAAACTGTGCCCATAATTTGACGGAGGCCCTACAGGCTACAAGCGTGCATGATGCTGATCGAAGTCCAGATCCTACGCTATGCGATTTCCACCTTATCGTCAAGCTGGAAGAACATCTGGGGCGGAGGGGGAGAGAAATTTTCCAAGGATGAGAAAGTTTAAACAGTGGTTGTCGAATCGTTCCGTGACCAAGGAGCAGATATCTATTGTCGCGGAGTTGAACGAGTGCTAGAACATTCCGCCTGTGTCTACAGAGACCTGGTGAGGTGACGAAAGTCGTGGGGTAGCTGAACGCACATGTACAGATGACGGTAGTACCTCGTACACAAGGTACAAAATGGCACTGCATTGACGGAACTGTCATTTTTACTCACGTGATACATATGAAAAAAGATTCCGACCTAATTATGGCTGCACGACGGGAGTTAACAAACTTTGAAAGCGGCGTGGTAGTAGGGAGCTAGACGCATAGGAAGTTCCATTTCAGAAATCGTTAGAGAATTCAGTATTCCGAGATCCACAGTGTCAGAGTGTGCCGAGTGTGGTGTCACCGCCAGACACCACACTTGCTAGGTGGAGCCTTTAAATCGGCCGCGGTCCGGTAGTATACGTCGGACCCGCGTGTCGCCACTATCAGTGATTGCAGACCGAGCGCCGCCACACGACAGATCTAGAGACGTCCTAGCACTCGCCCCAGTTGTACAGCCGACTTTGCTAGCGATGGTTCACAGACCAATTACACTCTCAATTGCCGAGACGATGGTTAGCATAGCCTTCAGCTACGTCATTTGCTACGACCTAGCAAGGCGCCATTATCATTTGCTATTTATCTTGTGATGCATGTACCGTCAGACCGATGTTCACCAATTATGGATTAAAGTTAAGTATTCCAGAAGCTACGTACTTATACACTCCTGGAAATGGAAAAAAGAACACATTGACACCGGTGTGTCAGACCCACCATACTTGCTCCGGACACTGCGAGAGGGCTGTGATCACACGCACGGCACAGCGGACACACCAGGAACCGCGGTGTTGGCCGTCGAATGGCGCTAGCTGCGCAGCATTTGTGCACCGCCGCCGTCAGTGTCAGCCAGTTTGCCGTGGCATACGGAGCTCCATCGCAGTCTTTAACACTGGTAGCATGCCGCGACAGCGTGGACGTGAACCGTATGTGCAGTTGACGGACTTTGAGCGAGGGCGTATAGTGGGCATGCGGGAGGCCGGGTGGACGTACCGCCGAATTGCTCACCACGTGGGGCGTGAGGTCTCCACAGTACATCGATGTTGTCGCCAGTGGTCGGCGGAAGGTGCACGTGCCCGTCGACCTGGGACCGGACCGCAGCAACGCACGGATGCACGCCAAGACCGTAGGATCCTACGCAGTGCCGTAGGGGACCGCACCGCCACTTCCCAGCAAATTAAGGACACTGTTGCTCCTGGGGTATCGGCGAGGACCATTCGCAACCGTCTCCATGACGCTGGGCTACGGTCCCGCACACCGTTAGGCCGTCTTCCGCTCACGCCCCAACATCGTGCAGCCCGCCTCCAGTGGTGTCGCGACAGGCGTGAGTGGAGGGACGAATGGAGACGTGTCGTCTTCAGCGATGAGAGTCGCTTCTGCCTTGGTGCCAATGATGGTCGTATGCGTGTTTGGCGCCGTGCAGGTGAGCGCCACAATCAGGACTGCATACGACCGAGGCACACAGGGCAACACCCGGCATCATGGTGTGGGGAGCGATCTCCTACACTGGCCGTACACCACTGGTGATCGTCGAGGGGACACTGAATAGTGCACGGTACATCCAAACCGTCATCGAACCCATCGTTCTACCATTCCTAGACCGGCAAGGGAACTTGCTGTTCCAACAGGACAATGCACGTCCGCATGTATACCGTGCCACCCAACGTGCTCTAGAAGGTGTAAGTCAACTACCCTGGCCAGCAAGATCTCCGGATCTGTCCCCCATTGAGCATGTTTGGGACTGGATGAAGCGTCGTCTCACGCGGTCTGCACGTCCAGCACGAACGCTGGTCCAACTGAGGCGCCAGGTGGAAATGGCATGGCAAGCCGTTCCACAGGACTACATCCAGCATCTCTACGATCGTCTCCATGGGAGAATAGCAGCCTGCATTGCTGCGAAAGGTGGATATACACTGTACTAGTGCCGACATTGTGCATGCTCTGTTGCCTGTGTCTATGTGCCTGTGGTTCTGTCAGTGTGATCATGTGATGTATCTGACCCCAGGAATGTGTCAATAAAGTTTCCCCTTCCTGGGACAATGAATTCACGGTGTTCTTATTTCAATTTCCAGGAGTGTATTTAATAGACTCAGTTCCCTTAACTGTTCCATACCTCACGCCAGCCTGCGTGAGCTTAAACGCGTGCCTTTCGGCTTCCTCCTAGTGGCTTGGCTGTCTAACCAAGTCACAACACCGAGAATATCAAATTTCAGGCATTTTGGAGCGTGGAATGTCAGATCCCTTATTCGGGCAGGTAGGTTAGAAAATTTAAAAAGGGAAATGGATAGGTCAAAGTTAGATATAGTGGGAATTAGTGAAGTTCGGTGGCAGGAGGAACAAGACTTTTGGTCAGGTGACTACAGGGTTATAAATACAAAATCAAAAAGGGGTTATGCAGGAGTAAGTTTAACAATGAATAGGAAAATAGGAATGCGGGTAAGCTACTACAAACAGCATAGTGAACGCATTATTGTGGCCAGATAGATACGAAGCCCACGCCTACTACAGTAGTACAAGTTCATGTGCTAACTAGCTCTGCAGATGACGAAGAAATTGAAGAATTGTATGATGAAATAAAAGAAATTATTCAGATAGTGAAGGGTGACGGAAATTTAATAGTCATGGGAGACTGGAATTCGGTAGTAGGAAAAGGGAGAGAAGGAAACGTAGTAGGTGAATATGGATTGGTGCTAAGAAATGAAAGAGGAATCCGCCTGGTAGAATTTTGCACAGAGCATAACTTAATCATAGCTAACACTTGGTTCAAGAATCATAAAAGAAAGCTGTATACATGGAAGAACCCTGGAGATACTAAAAGGTATCAGATAGATTATATAATGGTAAGACAGAGATTTAGGAACCAGGTTTTAAATTGTAAGACACTTCCAGGGGCAGATGTGGACTCTGACCACAATCTATTGGTTATGACCTGTAGATTAAAACTGAAGTAACTGCAAAAAGATGGGAATTTAAGGAGATGGGACCTGGATAAACTGAAAGAACCAGAGGTTGTACAGTGTTTCAGGGAGACCATAATGGAACAATTGACAGGAATGGGGGAAAGAAATACAGTAGAAGAAGAATGGGTAGCTTTGAGGGATGAAGTAGTGAAGGCAGCAGAGGATCAAATAGGTAAAAAGACGAGGACTAGCAGAAATCCTTAGGTAACAGAAGATATATTGAATTTAATTGATGAAAGGAGAAAATATAAAAATGCAGTAAATGAAGCAGGCAAAAAGGACTACAAACGTCTCAAAAATGAGATCGACAGGAAGTGCAAAATGGCTAAGCAGGGATGGCTAGAGGACAAATGTAAGGATGTAGAGGCTTATCTCACTAGGGGTAAGATAGATACTGCCTACAGGAGGATTAAAGAGACCTTTGGAGATAGCAGAACCACTTGCATGAACATCAAGGGTTCAGATGGAAACCCAGTTCTAAGCAAAGAAGGGAAAGCAGAAAAGTGGAAGGAGTATATAGAAGGTCTATACAAGGGCAATGTACTTGAGGACAATATTATGGAAATGGAAGAGGATGTAGATGAAGATGAAATGGGAGATACGACACTGCGTGAAGAGTTTGACAGAGCACTGAAAGACCTGAGTCGAAACAAGGCCCACAGAGTAGACAAGATTCCATTGGAACTATTGACGGCCTTGGGAGAGCCAGTCCTGACAAAACTCTACCGTCTGGTGAGCAAGATGTATGAAACAGGCGAAATACACTCAGGCTTTAGGAAGAATGTAATAATTCCAATCCCAAAGAAAGCAGGTGTTGACAGATGTGAAAATTACCGAACTATCAGTTTAATAAGTCACAGCTGCAAAATACTAACGCGAATTCTTTACAGAAGAATGGAAAAACTAGTAGAAGCCGACCTCGGGGAAGATCAGTTTGGATTCAGAAGAAATGTTGGAACACGTGAGGCAATACTGACCCTACGACTCATCTTAGAAGCTAGATTAAGGAAGGGCAAACCTACGTTTCTAGCATTTGTAGACTTAGAGAAAGCTTTTGACGATGTTGACTGGAATACTCTCTTTCAAATTCTGAAGGTGGCAGGGGTAAAATACAGGGAGCGAAAGGCTATTTACAATTTGTACAGAAACCAGATGGCAGTTATATGAATCGAGGGGCATGAAAGGGAAGCAGTGGTTGGGAAGGGAGTGAGACAGGGCTATAGCCTATCCCCGATGTTATTCATTCTGTATATAGAGCAAGCAGTGAAGGAAACAAAAGAAAAATTCGGAGTAGGTATTAAAATCCATGGAGAAGAAATAAAAACTTTGAGGTTCGCCGATGACATTGTAATTCTGTCAGAGACGGCAAAGGACTTGGAAGAGCAGTTGAACGGAATGGACAGTGTCTTGAAAGGAGGATATAAGATGAACATCAACAAATGCAAAACGAGGGTAATGGAATGTAGTCGAATCGAGTAGGGTGATGTTGAGGGTATTAGATTAAGAAATGAGACACTTAAAGTAGTAAAGGAGTTTTGCTATTTGGGGAGCAAATTAACTGATGATGGTCGAAGTAGAGAGGATATAAAATGTAGACTGGCAATGGCAAGGAAAGCGTTTCTGAAGAAGAGGAATTTGTTAACATCGAGTATAGATTTAAGTGTGAGGAAGTCCTTTCTGAAAGTATTTGTATGGAGTGTAGCCATGTATGGAAGTGAAACATGGACGATAAATAGTATTGACAAGAAGAGAATAGAAGCTTTTGAAATGTGGTGCTACAGAAGAATGCTGAAGATTAGATGGGTAGATCACATAACTAATGAGGAAGTATTCAATAGGATTGGGGAGAAGTTTGTGGCACAACTTGACTAGAAGAAGGGATCGGTTGGTAGGACATGTTCTGAGACATCGAGGGATCACCAATTTAGTATTGGAGGGCAGCGTGGAGGGTAAAAATCGTAGAGGGAGACCAAGAGATGAATACACTAAGCAGATTCAGAAGGATGTAGATTGCGGTAGGTACTGGGAGATGAAGAGGCTTGCACAGGATACAGTAGCATGGAGAGCTGCATCAAACCAGTCTCAGGACTGAAGACCACAACAACAACAACCTCTCACCACAGACAAAGCAGTGGCCGGCGACCTTCAATTAACGACCCAGAGCAGCGGCGTATGCGCAGAGATGTCAGTACTAACAGCCAAGCACCAATGCAAGAAATAACCGAAGAAATCAGTGCGGACCTACCACGAACATATCCCTTAGGACCGTGCGGTGCAATTTGGCGTTAATGTACTACGGCAGCAGACGGAAGCGAGTGCGTTTGCTAACAGTGCGGTATCGGCCGCTATCCGCTCGGCTGCTTTTTCAAATACGCCCGCCGTCAGTTATGAAACAGTGTTCCCTACAGCCACCAGCGCGGCATGCGGGCGGCGACACGAACCATTATGCCGTTGCCAATGAGAAGCGAGCATCTCATCTCCAGAGCTCCAGTGGCGGGTACACTTAAATCAGAACGTTCATACACTGACCCCATTTTGTGTGTTTGCCAAACTGAATAAGATTTACAGGCTTCCATAGTAGCCAGGGTTCTTGATCCACTGAATAGTTTTTCTACTGAAGGCTGAGGGATTTGTAAATCAGTTATATCTGTATACTCGTATGTTTCATCAGCCGGAGCTACTGTTAGCGACTGACGCTGCAACAAAGTTAAGTATTATTTTTACTATTTGAGATAGGATATAGAATCCACATCTACATGGATACTCTGCAAATCACATTTTAGTGCCTGGAAGAGGGTTCATCGAACCATCTTCACAATTCTCTATCATTCCAATCTCTATAGCGTGCGGAAAGAACGAGCAACTGTATCTTTCCGTACGAGCTCTGATTTCCCTTATTTTATCTTGGTGGTCGTTCCTCCCTATGTAGGTCGGCATCAACAAAATATTTTCGCATTCGGAGGAGAAAGTTGGTTACTGGAATTTCGTGAGAAGTTTCCGTCGCAAGGAAAAACGCCTTTCTTTTAATGATATCCAGCCCAAATCCTGCGTCATTTCTGTGACACTTTCTCCCATATTCTCCGATAATACAAAACGTGCTGACCTTCGTTGAACTTTTTCGATGTTCTCCGTCAGTCCTATCTGGTAAGGATCCCACACCGCGCAGCAGTATACTAAAAGAGAACAGACAAGCGTAGTGTAAGCAGACTCCTTAGTAGGTCTGTTACATTTTCTAAGTGTCCTGCCAATAAAACACACTGTTTGGTTAGCCTTCCCCACAACATTTTCTGTGTGTTCCTTCCAATTTAATTTGTTCGTTTTTGTAATACCTAGGTATTTAGTTGAATTTACGACTTTTAGATTAGACTGATTTATCGTGTAACCGAAGTTTAACGAGTTCCTTTTAGCACTCATGTTGGTGACCTCACACTTTTCGTTATTTAGGGTCAACTGCCACTTTTCGCACCGTTCAGATATCTTTTCTAAATCGTTTTGCAGTTTGTTTTTGTCTTCTGATGACTTTATTAGTCGATAAATGACAGCATCATCTGCAAACAACCGGAGACGGCTGGGCCGCGGTTCTGTTTTACTCGATTACTTTCCGTCAGTTACTACGAACTGTGACCTCTTCGACAGGAAATCGCAAATCCAGTCACATAACTGAGACGATATTCCATAATCACGCAATTTCACTACGATCCGCTTGTGGGTACAGTACAAAAGCCTTCCGGAAATTCCAGAAATACGGAATCGATCTGAAACCCCTTGTCAATAGCACTCAACACTATATGTGAATAAAGAGATAGATGTGTTTCACAGGAACGATGTTTTCTAAACCCATGTTGACTGTGTGTCAATAAACCGTTTTCTTCGAGGTAATTCATAATGTTTAAACACAATATATGTTCTAAGATCCTGCTGCATATCGACGTTAACGATATGGGCCTGTAGTTTAGTGGAATACTTCTACTACCTTCCTTGAATATTGGTGTGACCTGTGCAACTTTCCAGTCTTTGGCTACGGATCTTTCGTCGAGCGAACGGTTGCATATGATCGTTAAGTATGGAGCTAATGCATGAGCATGCTCCAAAAGGAACCTAATTGGTATACAGTCTGGACCAGAAGACTTGCTTTTATTAAGCGATTATAGTTGCTTCACTACTCCGAGGGCCGCGCGGGATTAGCCGAGCGGTCTTAGGCGCTGCAGTCATGGACTGTGCGGCTGATCCAGGCGGAGGTTCGAGTTCTCCCTCGGGCATGGGTGTGTGTGTTTGTCCTTAGGATAATTTAGATTAAGCAATGTGTAGGCTTAGGGACTGATGACCTTAGGAGTTGAGTCCCGTAAGATTTCACACACATCTGAACTACTCCGAGGATATTTACTTCTACGTCACTCGTGTTGACAGCTGTTCTCGATTATTTACTTCGTCTTCTTTTGCGAAGGCATTTCGCAAGGCTGTGTTTAGTAACTCCGCTTTGGCAGTACTGTCCTCGATAGTATCTCCATTGCTATCGTGCAGAGAAGGCATTGATTGTTTCCTGCCGCTAACATACTTCACATGAATGAATTATTATCTGGATCCTCTGTTCACGAACGGCACCAGTTCCTCACTCCTGTATGCACTAAAGAACCACACGACTTGCAAATTGTAGAAATAGCACGACATCACCTGCAGCACATCTCCTGGGCTCGTGACGATCTCGTTTGGAAGCAAGACGACTGGAAGACTGTAGTCTGGAAAGATGAATCTAGATTTCACTTGGTAAGAGCTGGTTCGTGTGTGAAGCAGACGACACGAAGCCATGAACCAAGTTGTCAACAAGACACTGTGCATGATAGTGGTGGGTCCAGAAAGGTGTGGGCTGTGTTCATATGGAATGAAGTGGTTCCTTAGGTCCAACTGTACCGATCTTTTACTGGAAAAGGTTATGTTCGGCTGCTAGGAGACCACTTCTAGCCAGTCATGGACTTCATGTTCCCAAACAGAGAAGTAATTCTTATGGATGATAAAGCACGATATCACTGGCCCACATTTGTTCATGACTGGTTTGAAGAACATTCCGGACAATTCGAGTGAATGATTTGGCCACTCAGATCGCCCGACATTGGTGGGACATAATCGAGAGGTCATTTCGTGCACAAAATCCTGCACCAGCAACACCTTCGCAATTATGGACGGCTATTGAGGTAGTATGGCTCAAAATTTCTGCGTGGAACTTACAACTGCTTGTTGAGTCCATGCCATGCCGGGTTTCTGCACCGCGTCGGGCAAAAGGGGGTTCTATACGATATTAGGAGGTATCCCATAAGTTTCGACACTTCATTGTATGTTAACACGTAATGTCATGTACCTGCTTTACTTTTAAATGTAATGCAGGATTCAGAAAAGTTTACGTGGACTGCCATAATAACGTGTAATGTACCTTTTGAACGCCCCTCGTACGTGAATCACCAATGCAATATGTTAATACATTTCCGAAAACTGAGTATTCTTCTCGATTCCACGTTGGTAAATTCCTGCTTTTGTTAACAGGGATCATCTACCTCTCATTCACTGTCTTAAACATCATGGCTTAGATCAGTCTCCAGTCGAAGACAAATTTACTGCTTAGTATTTCGCATCTTTTAAAAGTAGATTAAAAACGATCTTGAGCGCAAGAAAATATTTATTTGTAATGGTAATCGGTTTCAGTAAGAATGTGACAATCTTCAGCCGATTTATACCATGATGGTGGGCGGTGGCGGTGAAGGAAGCAGGTGGCGTGGCTGCATGAACGCCAGATGAAGTTGGAGATGGTCATATTCTGACCGATACCGACTGCCTTTACCAATAAATATTTGACTTTCGTCAAGACAGTTTTTGAAGTACAAAGACAGAAAGAAATCGCAGCACCAAAAAATTATTAATGCACAATAATGAAATTTCAGGAGTGCATTCGTCGTGATTAACGCTGCAAAATCACAGATTATCTAAACACGAGATAAGCCTCTGAAAATGTGAAATGTTGATATTTTAATAATCGGTGAGTGTTGAATTCAAGCATACAAACGCGCATGCACCTGTTGTACAGGTGGCCGATGTTTGTGGGACGGACTTCCATGCCTGTTGCATATGGACGGTCAATACAGGGACGTCCAATACTGGTTGGGGATGACGCTGGAGTTGTCGATCGACGACGCCCCATATGCGCTCGATTGGAGACAGATCTGGTGATCGAGCACGCCAAGGCAACATGTCAGCACTCTGAAGAGCGTGTAACGTTACTACAGTAGTATGTGTGCGAACGTTAATTTGCTGGAAAACACCGCCTGGAATGCTATTCATGAGTGGCAGCACAACATAAAAGAAATGTTCAAATGTATGTGAAATCTTATGGAACTTAACTGCTAAGATTATCAGTCCCTAAGCTTACACACTACTTAACTTAAATTATCCTAAGGACAAACACACACACCCTTGCCTGACGGAGAACTCGAACCTCCGCCGGGACCAGCCGCACAGTCCATGACTGCAGCTCCTAGACCACTCGGCTAATCCCGCGCGGCAGCACAAAATATGGAATCACCAGATCACCTTAGAGGTTTGCAGTCGAGATAACCGTGCGAGTGCTACGGCTATCATATTATGAGGTATCCACTTGTACGTGGAGCCTGATTTTCTAACATATCTGATGAAAAATTATATGAAATGGTTATCACATGTAAAAGAGATTGTATCTTTGACACCACTGAACCAAAGATGTTGCCTGAGTGGCAGAATCGATTGTAAGTAGGGGAGCGCGGAGCTCAGTAGCAATTGCCGTTGCACCCTGTTAAAGGTAGGATGTAAGACTTTAAGCTAGTGACTAGCCGTGAGAATTTAGCTGTTCGCCTATGGACGCAGCATATGTTGTTTAATATATCTTTGGATTACAGTAAAACAGATTAAGCACACTGTTTGCTTAACAACACGTCACACAGTAAGGTAATGGAATTTTGTATATATAGTTTGAAGTACGCAGGAACACAATGTGGCTTTTTGATAATTCTAACAGTATCGTCCCTTAAATGTAGCAACCAAGTATTTGCCATTAGATTTCATGTACAGGTTGATTAGGTATGCCGGGTTGTAATTTTGTGTGTTTTGTAATCCTGATACAAATTGTTCAAATGGCTCTGAGCACTATGGGACTCAACTGCTGTGGTCATAAGTCCCCTAGAACTTAGAACTACTTAAACCTAACTAACCTAGGGACAGCACACACATCCATGCCCGAGGCAGGATTCGAACCTGCGACCGTAGCGGTCGAGCGGTTCCAGACTGTAGCGCCTTTAACCGCTCGGCCACTCCGTCCGGCTAATCCTGATACAGACAAGTTAGATTTTGGGATATATTTTGTTAAAAGATGTTAGACTTTTTGTCATGTAACAACCCAAGTGTGGTTAATTACGTCAGCAAGTGAGAATTGTAGAACAATTGAGAAGCTCACTGATTTTGAAGTTAATTAAAAATGTTTCATATTAGATCTGTGAAGGAAAAACTTTATTTTAAATACAATTTTCGAACTTTAGCATTGGGTCTTAGCACATCCCGTTATCAGTACCTTATCTCCTTCCATGTCGTGTTTGTTTAAATCTTATGAGTATTTTTTAAAAGAGATGATTTTTCAATAAGAGTCAGAAAAATATTAATGTGACAGAATCAGAAAAGTATTGTAACAGTTTTAATGTGGGCATCATTGCACAGCGCTGAGCCAGTATCCAAAATTATCACTGAACATTTGCAAGTTTATTCATTTATCAACTATAATCTCCTGCATTATTCGTATGAAGCTATTTTACGGCCGGCATTGCACTTAGTTGAGTCAAGGTTGAATATTTTATATGCCTACTGTGGAGAGAATAATGTATTTCATTTTTTATTTGCATAGGGATTTTCATCAGTTCACCACACAGGGCCTTAGAACTCAGTGCTAACGAGACTGAGTAAACTTCAGAGGGATTGATTTCATTATAGGTATTACATTCTGATTTTCCAGATTAAGTTGCTTAATTGTTCTTTGGATTACCTCGAAGAAAACGGTCTACTGACACACAGTCAACATGGGTTTAGAAAACATCGTTCCTGTGAAACACAACTAGCTCTTAATTCACATGAAGTGCTGAGTGCTATTGACAAGGGATTTTAGATCGATTCCGTATTTCTGGATTTCCGGAAGGCTTTTGACACTGTACCACACAAGCGGCTCCTAGTGAAATTGCGTGCTTATGGAATATCGTTTCAGTTATGTGACTGGATTTGTGATTTCCTGTCAGAGAGGTCACAGCTCGTATTAACTGACGGAAAGTCATCGAGTAAAACAGAAGTGATTTGTGGCGTTCCCAAAGGTAGTGTTATAGGCCCTTTGCTGTTCCTTATCTATATAAACGATTTGGGAGACATTCTGAGCAGCCGTCTTCGGTTGTTTACAGATGACGCTTTCGTTTATCGACTAATAAAGTCATCAAAAAATCAAAACAAACTGAAAAAGAAAATTGGCAGTTGGCCCTAAATAATTAAAAGTGTGGGGTCATCTACATCAGTGCTAAAAGGAACTCATTAAACGTCTTGTACACGATAAATCAGTCTAATCTAAAAGCCGTAAATTCAATTAAATAGCTAGGTATTACAATTACGAGCAACTTAAATTGGAAGGAGCACATAGAAAATGTTATGGGGAAGGCTAACCAAAGACTGCGTTTCATTGGCAGGACACTTACAAAATGTAACAGACCTACTAAGGAGACAGCCTACACTACGCTTGTCCGTCCTCTTTTAGAATACTGCTGCGCGGTGTGGGGTTCTTACCAGATAGGACTGACGAAGTCCATCGAAAAAGTTCAAAGAAAGGCGGCACGTTTTGTATTATCGCGAAATATGGGAGAAAGTGTCACAGAAATGATACAGGATTTGGGCTGGACCTCATTAAAAGAAAGGCGTTTTTCATTGCGACGGAATCTTCTCACGAAATTCCAATCGTCAACTTTCTCCTCCGAATGCGAAAATATTTTGTTGACACGGACCTACATAGGGAGGAACGATCAGCACGATAAAATAAGGGAAATCAGAGCTCGTACGGAAATATATAGGTGTTCATTCTTTCCGCGCGCTACACCGGGTTGGAATAATAGAGAATTGTGAAGATGGTTCGATGAACCCTCTGCCAGGCACTTAAATGTGATTTGGAGAGTATCCATGTAGATGTAGATGTTGACAATAAAACTGATTCAGAAGACCAACTCATCACACAGTAAATTTTTTATATTAGCTATATTAAAAAGAGTTAGTTATACACTCCTGGAAATGGAAAAAAGAACACATTGACACCGGTGTGTCAGACTCACCATACTTGCTCCGGACACTGCGAGAGGGCTGTACAAGCAATGATCACACGCACGGCACAGCGGACACACCAGGAACAGGAACCGCGGTGTTGGCCGTCGAATGGCGCTAGCTGCGCCGCATTTGTGCACCGCCGCCGTCAGTGTCAGCCAGTTTGCCGTGGCATACGGAGCTCCATCGCAGTCTTTAACACTGGTAGCATGCCGCGACAGCGTGGACGTGAACCGTATTTGCAGTTGACGGACTTTGAGCGAGGGCGTATAGTGGGCATGCGGGAGGCCGGGTGGACGTACCGCCGAATTGCTCAACACGTGGGGCGTGAGGTCTCCACAGTACATCGATATGGTCGCCAGTGGTCGGCGGAAGGTGCACGTGCCCGTCGACCTGGGACCGGACCGCAGCGACGCACGGATGCACGCCAAGACAGTAGGATCCTACGCAGTGCCGTAGGGGACCGCACCGCCACTTCCCAGCAAATTAGGGACACTGTTGCTCCTGGGGTATCGGCGAGGACCATTCGCAACCGTCTCCATGAAGCTGGGCTACGGTCCCGCACACCGTTAGGCCGTCTTCCGCTCACGCCCCAACATCGTGCAGCCCGCCTCCAGAGGTGTCGCGACAGGCGTGAATGGAGGGACGAATGGAGACGTGTCGTCTTCAGCGATGAGAGTCGCTTCTGCCTTGGTGCCAGTGATGGTCGTATGCGTGTTTGGCGCCGTGCAGGTGAGCGCCACAATCAGGACTGCATACGACCGAGGCACACAGGGCCAACACCCGGCATCATGGTGTGGGGAGCGATCTCCTACACTGGCCGTACACCACTGGTGATCGTCGAGGGGACACTGAATAGTGCACGGTACATCCAAACCGTCATCCAACCCATCGTTCTACCATTCCTAGACCGGCAAGGAAACTTGCTGTTCCAACAGGACAATGCACGTCAGCATGTATCCCGTGCCACCCAACGTGCTCTAGAAGGTGTAAGTCAACTACCCTGGCCAGCAAGATCTCCGGATCTGTCCCCCATTGAGAATGTTTGGGACTGGATGAAGCGTCGTCTCACGCGGTCTGCACGTCCAGCACGAACGCTGGTCCAACTGAGGCGCCAGGTGGAAATGGCATGGCAAGCCGTTCCACAGGACTACATCCAGCATCTCTACGATCGTCTCCATGGGAGAATAGCAGCCTGCATTGCTGCGAAAGGTGGATATACACTGTACTAGTGCCGACATTGTGCATGCTCTGTTGCCTGTGTCTATGTGCCTGTGGTTCTGTCAGTGTGATCATGTGATGTATCTGACCCCAGGAAAGTGTCAATAAAGTTTCCCCTTCCTGGGACAATGAATTCACGGTGTTCTTATTTCAATTTCCAGGAGTGTATTTTGTTGACACGGACCTACATCGGGAGGAACGATCAGCATGATAAAATAAGGGAAATCAGAGCTCGTACGGAAAGATATAGGTGTTCATTATTTCCGCGTGCTATACCAGGTTGGAATAATAGAGAATTGTGAAGATGGTTCGATGAACCCTCTGCCAGGCACTTAAATGTGATTTGGAGAGTATCCATGTAGATGTAGATGTTGACAGTAAAACTGATTCAGAAGACCAACTCATCACACAGTAAATTTTTTATATTAGCTATATTTAAAAGAGTTAGTTATATTTAAAAGAAAGTTACAATATGAAATCGCATCCTGGGCCTTAACTCTAGATGTGGGTCCAGGGTGTCTAGGCTACAGACACATTGATTGCAGGCACAAACTTGTCCTGATTCTAACCAAAATATGGCCATCACTGCACTCATGCAGAACTCGCTCTCATCAGAAAATGCAACAGACCTCTACTTCGCCCTCCGGTGAACTCTCCCTTGACACCATAGTGAAGTCGCGAATGACGATTGTTTGGGATCAGCGGAATGTACGCTGCAGGACGTCTGGCTCGGAGCAGTCCTTGAAGTAACCGATTTGTAGCAGTCGGTTGTGTCGCTGTTTGCCAGCTGCTGCTCAGACTGCTGTTGCAGATACAGTGTGACGCGCCAAAGCCCTATGCCGAAAAAGATGGTCTTCCCTCTCGGTAGTGGCACGTGGCCGTCCCGAGCCCGCTATTCTCGCGAGCGTACATTCTCGTGACCACTGCTGCCAGCAATCATGTACAGTGGCTACACTGCAGCCAATGCTTTCTGCAGTATCGCAGGAGCAACATCCAACTTCTAGTAGCCCTATTACACGACATCGTTCAAATTCACAAGGGGAGGCCACGACGTTTGGAACGCGGATTTACTGCACACTTCGTACAATCGTAGTACTCCATGAGGACAACAAAATGTGTAAGCAGTAGCGCGTACTTCTCAACCGTTACTGAGAAAATCGCAAGTTAATTTCGGTCGTCGAATATATACCTGTGAGTAGCCATTTTAGCTATGAAGCGAGTGCAGCCGAGTGGTGACGGCACGGTGGCTCAGCGCGTTCGGTCAGAGCGTTAGCTTCCCTTTCTAATAAAGAAACTGAGCGAACAGATGAACGAACAAACTGAACGGGTGTCAGCAGACGTCCACCCCGAGAAAATTCAGCGGTTCATATAGAACAATTTTTTTTTAAGGCGCTATTAAAATACACTCCATACTGCAATTATCAGCGCCGAGTTTTAAGGAAATACTGCGTTATGCATGGTTTGCTTCCAAACTATCGTCTGAAAGAGAGGTTTTTGTTTTTCCACAGAAAATGTCAAAAGACCTAGCGTATGCGGAAACATAGCATTTATTCAGTGGAGCTGGTGCCGTTTAACTTTATGTTTTCCATGTTTTTAGGAAAAATACCATCCTGCAACTTGTACTCGTAATGTCGAAAGCGACGATTAATTGTACATCTTTCGAAAGCCGTCTGTGCCAGTCAAAACTTGGAAGTAACAAGTCGTTTCGGGCTCCTTCCAGGTATAAGGGATTTCTCAAATCACGGGAAAGCATACATTTTCAGTATGACTTTATGCATTTTGTAGTTTACTATCCGATAGTTATGAATATTACATTATTTGTGATAATAAAAATTGGTAGACTGCCAAATAACATTGTAAATTTAATAAAATTTCATCCGATTGCATGTACTTTCCCCATCATATCAGTTGTAATATAAATAATAAAGAAAATGACTGTGTTGAAAATGAAAAAAAAAAAAAACTGATGAACGCAGCTCGATCCAGCGATCCAGCGGCTCGAACGCCGAACACTTTTTTTTTTTTAAAGAAACAGACATTTTGTTCTACACTCCTGGAAATGGAAAAAAGAACACATTGACACCGGTGTGTCAGACCCACCATACTTGCTCCGGACACTGCGAGAGGGCTGTACAAGCAATGATCACACGCACGGCACAGCGGACACACCAGGAACCGCGGTGTTGGCCGTCGAATGGCGCTAGCTGCGCAGCATTTGTACACCGCCGCCGTCAGTGTCAGCCAGTTTGCCGTGGCATACGGAGCTCCATCGCAGTCTTTAACAATGGTAGCATGCCGCGACAGCGTGGACGTGAACCGTATGTGCAGTTGACGGACTTTGAGCGAGGGCGTATAGTGGGCATGCGGGAGGCCGGGTGGACGTACCGCCGAATTGCTCAACACGTGGGGCGTGAGGTCTCCACAGTACATCGATGTTGTCGCCAGTGGTCGGCGGAAGGTGCACGTGCCCGTCGACCTGGGACCGGACCGCAGCGACGCACGGATGCACGCCAAGACCGTAGGATCCTACGCAGTGCCGTAGGGGACCGCACCGCCACTTCCCAGCAAATTAGGGACACTGTTGCTCCTGGGGTATCGGCGAGGACCATTCGCAACCGTCTCCATGAAGCTGGGCTACGGTCCCGCACACCGTTAGGCCGTCTTCCGCTCACGCCCCAACATCGTGCAGCCCGCCTCCAGTGGTGTCGCGACAGGCGTGAATGGAGGGACGAATGGAGACGTGTCGTCTTCAGCGATGAGAGTCGCTTCTGCCTTGGTGCCAATGATGGTCGTATGCGTGTTTGGCGCCGTGCAGGTGAGCGCCACAATCAGGACTGCATACGACCGAGGCACACAGGGCCAACACCCGGCATCATGGTGTGGGGAGCGATCTCCTACACTGGCCGTACACCACTGGTGATCGTCGAGGGGACACTGAATAGTGCACGGTACATCCAAACCGTCATCGAACCCATCGTTCTACCATTCCTAGACCGGCAAGGGAACTTGCTGTTCCAACAGGGCAATGCACGTCCGCATGTATCCCGTGCCACCCAACGTGCTCTAGAAGGTGTAAGTCAACTACCCTGGCCAGCAAGATCTCCGGATCTGTCCCCCATTGAGCATGTTTGGGACTGGATGAAGCGTCGTCTCACGCGGTCTGCAC